>NC_050580.1:86356272-86623772 GCF_011100635.1 Trichosurus vulpecula | reverse complement strand
AATCACTTATTGAGCACCAACTGTATGCAGGGCAATGTGTTAAGCACTAGAGATTCAAAGGAAGACAAATCAGTCCCTGCCCTCCAGGAGCTTGTTGTCTAATGAGAAGACAACATGCAAATAACTATGTCCAATCAAGATCATACAGGATCAATTGCAGACAATCTCTGCAGAGAGAAGGTTCCAAGGTTAAGCGAAAAATGGGAAAGACTTTAACCCAGTTCTCATGCATACCTTGTTGTTTACACATTGTCTCGGTGCGCATTAGATTGTGAGATCCTTAAGGACAAGACTGTTTTTGCCCTTCTCAACTTTCTCAGGGCTTCCTATTGTGTCTGGCTCAAAGAAAATACTTAATAAATTCTTATTGAGTGATTGTTATCTGAGTATTGGTCTAGCTAATGGCAGAGAGGTTCATCATCAGGTTAGCTAAAAGGCAATTGGGTGTTTTGGTTACTGCAATTTGTAAGAATCATTGGGTAAATTGTGGAGTGGTTGCAATTTGTACCCATCTAGGAAATGCCCACACTGGACCCAGATCACAGATCTTTGTAGTACTAAAATGAAGATATGAGCAATAGTTCTTTAAGTAACTTAGAGTTAACAAATTCAGTCCCTCATCCCCATTGTTCAGGGTCACAGATCTGACCTAGATAGAATCTGAAACCAAGCGTCCTTAACAGCCATCTGCATGCTGAAATGTCAGAAAACCAAGCACACCACCACCACCACCACCACCCAAGCTAAATTGTCATGGTCTTATATGGACAGCACATGTGGCTCCTTATAAGAAAAACAGATGAGTCCCCTTGTAGATAGTCACACAGAGAAATTGCATGCCCATCACATTCCCAAGCAACAAAAATTGTCTGGGAGAAACACATGATGACAAGGTTGGCAGCCAGCATACAAATTTCACACAGCTTTGATAACAAAGGCTAATGATGTGGCTTTCTGTCAATTACTGCAGAAATACCCAGATCCACAGGAATGTGGGAAGCCCTGTATAGCTCTAAGTCCTGATTTTAGAGGACATCTGGGTCTGTGCATCCCAAATGTTTTTTTTTTTCTTTTCTCTCCCTCAATTTGAGTCTTTCATTTATTACCAATTGGGGTTAACTGGAAGGAAATTCATTTGGGTCTGTTATGCCTTCTGGTAAACTACACAGGCAGTACAGCTCTCAAGCTAGGCCAGAGTCCTAATATGGAAAGTTAGTAGTTTGGGATTTTTCAGAACTCTATCTCTGAAAGCAAAATAACTGTGCATAGCTACCTGTCTCCAGCAAAGATGCAGATAACAGCAGGTTACAGAGAAATAGCACTGGCCTAGCATTGAGAAAGTCTTAGTTCTGGCTACAGTTCAATCACTAATCACCTGTGTGACCTTGCACAAACTACTTCTCTGGGCCTCACTTTTGTCCCTTTATTACCTTTAAAACAAGGTGGTTGGTCTACATCAGAGTTCTTAACTTGTGGTCCATGGACTTCCATATACATGTGTGTGTGTATGTACATATACATATGTGTGTATATATATATACACGCATATACATATATATAATCTGTTTCAATATAATTAATTTTCTTTGTAATTCTATATATTTTATTTTAGGCTTTAATAAATGTTGTTCTGAGAAGAGGCCAAAAGGCTTCACTAGACTGCTACCAAAGGCGTCTGTGACACCTAGAAAAGGTTATGAACCTCCGGACTAGAAGGTCTTTGAGACACCTTCCAGTTCTAGTGCTCTGGAACATTCTATAATAAGTATTTTAAAGACAACAAGCAACTACCCAACACTGATAATGTACTAGTCTTCAAACAGTCTCTGTTATACCTGGGGAGCAAGACTTGAGCAATAGCCTGAGTTCTATCAGGCTTTTAATGATGTTATTCCTCAGTAGTATGTGCTAGGGGAAGGAGATGCACAGTAGGTATGGTCTGACTCAAAGTAAAGGGTGTTCCAAAACGCTTAGTGCAGTTTTAAGGTATTAAAACTACAGTAAGACTCTTGGAACACCCTGTATTTATATATCTGTGCAATATGAATGATGTTATATTCATATTCCAAAGGGAAGAGCATTGTCAGAAGACTTTGTTTTAGATCCATAGAGACTAAAAAACTTATGGCAGCACTCTCTGTGGCAGTAAAAGAAACTGAAAACAAAATAGGTGCCCATAGATTGGAAGAAAAGCACACTAAGGCTGTGGAATATTGCCATGCCATAAGGGACGATGAGTAAGGAGAATTCAGAGAAGCACGGAAGAAGCACAGGAAGACTTTTGTGAACTGAAGTCGGAGGAAGTGAACAGAACCAGGAAGAGGATCTGTACAATGACTACAGTATTTAAATGGAAAGAAAAATAAAACAAAAATGCACTTTTGGGAATTATAATGATCAAGCATGACCCTGGGGAGAGATAGAGCTACCAATTTAATGATAATTTTTAAGATATTCAAATCATTTTGATGGGGGTACAGTCTCTGAGAACCCCCTTGAACTCTCCTTGAATCTTCCCACTAGATCTGGCCTTCACCTGAGGCCATAAGTCTTTCATTATCTAGGCCCAAATCTCTACCTAGGGTAGCCCTCTATTGTCCAGCTGCTTTCCACCCTTGATCTCATCAAAATGCCATTCTCTTGTTTCCTGGAGTCTTGACCTCTAGTCACCCCAGTCCCATCAAGGTCCTCCTTAGACTCCTCCTCAAGACCCTCCCTAAACCCCTCCTCTACTCACCCCAGAATACTCGACCACCCCTCAATCCCTCCCACAATCTTTCTGTATATAAGTCTCATCTTGCCTCCATGAAGGTGCTCAGATTCAATCTAGCTCAGCAGACTGAATCTGGCCTGCTTGTGAAAACAAGCATCACAAAGGGTGGGATTTCTTAAGACAAACCATTATGGTGAATCTTTAAACTTTCTTTTTCTTTGGCTGAGGAGGCTTGAGTCAAACTCATTCGGTAGGACTCGGTGCATCGGTATTTTGGGGTCTCAAGCACCCTCAACCCCAAACCTCATCAATTTGACTATCCACACAGACTCCTAGATGTACATATGCACATATAGATGTGTATATGTATGTATGTGGATGTGGGTGTGTGTGTGTATGTGGAAAGGGGAAGAGAGAGAGAGAGAGAGAGGGAGAGAGAGAGAGAATGACAGAGAGAGAGAGAAGGAGAGAGAGAGAGAATGAGAGAAAGAGAGAATGAGAGAGAGAAGGAGAGAGAGAATGAGAGAGAGAGGAGAGAGAGAATGAGAGAGAGAGGAGAGAGAGAGAGAGAGAGAGAGAGAGAGAGAGAGAGAGAATGAGAGAGAATAAGAGAGAGAAGGAGATAGAGAGAGAATGAGAGAGAGAGAGAATGAGAGAGAGAGAGAGGGAGGGAAGGAAGGAGGGAGGGAGAGGGAGATCCTCACAACAACCTTGCACAGTAGGTACTATACGTATTGCTATTCCCATTTTATAGATCAGGGAAGCAACTTGCCCATGGTCAACAACAGATGATTTGTGATCAGTAGAATCTTCAATAAATCTAGCAATCAGCAAGTATTTATTAAACAACTATTATGTCCCACACACGTGGGAAAAAGAAGACAAAAGTAAAGACAAATTTGAAACAGGCCTTGCCCTCAGGGAACTTACACTCTAGCTGGGAAGACAACATGTATACAAATCTAGAGTTCTACAAAATAAAAAACGAAATAGATACAAAGTGATTTCTGGGAGGAGGACGCTAACATCTAGGAGATTCGGAAATCTCATATAGAAGGGGGTGCTTAAGCTGATTCTTACAGGGTGTTAGAGATTCTTAGAGGCAAAGGTGAAGAAAGGATTCATTTCAGACGTGGAAGAGTCAGTGCAAAGATGTTAAGAAGGGAAATTAAATGTTATGCCTGAAGAACAATAAGAAAGCCAATTTGACTGAACCTTAGAGAGTAAGAAGAGCAGTAATGTATTATAGGCTGGAGTTTACATTTGAATCTAGAGGTGATAGGGAGCCATTGGGATTTGTGAATAAGAGAGTGAAATGGTAAGACTCGCACTTTAGGAAAATCACTTGAATAGCGATGTGGCCCATAGTAGGAGAAGGGAGATGCTTGAGGCAGGGAGACCAAATAAACTATTGCAAGAATCCAGGAGGAAAGCCATGAATCAGGTGGGTGGTTGTTTTGTACATGAGAGATGTTGTTGAGATAGAATCAATAAGATTTGAAAACTGAGAAGGGAGGGAAAGTGAAGAGTTGAGGGTGACATGGAGTTTGTGAACCACGGTGACTAGAAAGATGGTAGTATTGACAATAATGGGGAAGTTTGAAAGAAGATTGGAAGGGAAAAGAATTAGTTTAATTTTCTTTTGATATATTGAATTTGAGGAAACCTTCAGGACATTTAGAATGAAAAGTCCATTAGGAAGTAGGAAATATATCACTGGAGCTCAGGAAAGAGATCTAGGGATCTTTGGCAAATAGATGATAAGCCCATGGGAGCTAATGAGGTAATCAAGAGAAAAGAGAAAAGGACACAGCCCAGAGCCTTGAGGTACTCCCATAGTTCTGGGGAATGCTGCGTATTATCATCTAGCAAAGGGAACTACAGAATGATCAGGTGGGTAGGAAGGTGAAGAGAGAACAATGTCATGCAAACCCCAAGAAGAAAGGATAACTAGGAGATGCCAATGCCAAAAGCTTCAGAAAGGATTGGAAAGATGAGGAGTGAGAAAGGGCTATCAGATCTGACAACTAAGAAATCTTTAGTCGCTCAGAACAAAGCCGGTTCAGTTGAGAAATGAGGTCAGAAACCAGATTTCAAAAGGTTGAGAAATCAGTGAAAGGCTGGCAAGTGGAGGCAGTAAGCATAGACAGCTTTTTTTTTTCTGGGAGCTTGGCTGAAAAAAGAAGGAAAGATAGATTTTGAGAGGTATAGTGAACATGTGCTTTAAGGATAAGGGATACTTGGGCATATATGCAGGCAGTCAGGAACCAAGAGATAGGGAAAAACTGAGAGGTGATTGTGGGGACAGTCTTCTGGAGGAGATGGGATGAGATCAAGGGTACATGTAGAATGGGTGACTTTGGTGAAGAAGAGAAGCAACTTCGCATCAGTGACTGGAATAAGGGAACAGAGAATGGGGATGATTTCAAGGGATTGTGAGATACAGAAAGGGTGAGGTCCTTAACTAAGAGGGTTAGGGGAGGAGAGTATAGGAGACTTGAGGAAAAAAGAGAAATTTGCAGTAGCCTCGATGGGGAATAGGACAGAGGATCAATTAGGAAGGAGTAAAAGCATTGCTTTGCTGTAGCAAGGGACCAGTTGAGATTAGATAACACGGATTTGTAGTGGACCCAATATCAGCAGAGTCACATGATTTCCTCTATCCTCCTTCAGAGTAGAAGCTGAGGAGTCAGATAGAGAGATTCAGGTTTAGGGCTTAGCAAAATGGGAGCATCAATAGGACAAGGAAGAAAGACTCCTAGAAACATCAGTGTTATTAATGGCTTCTTTCAGTATTTTGAAATGTGGGCCTTTTCATTTGCTTTCTATATCCCAGAGAATAATTTTGAAAGGCTACAAGTCACACCCCAGATCACTGAGTTAATAATTCTTAGGGTAACAAATTGACATTCTTCCTCCCTCATTACTTTACAATACAAAAAAAAAAGATTAAATGGTTCAGACAAAGCACACCCGCACTCTCTTGAAACAATCCAGATCTCCTGTTTTCCAAACCAGACTAATGTCCTCGGATCACTCTTCTCATATAGGGAGAGGATAGTAGGAATCAGGGAAGGGAGGACAGGGAGATGTCGTATTATAAAATGACCCAGCACCGTTGTCTTCCTACCATCGCATCCCCTGAGGAATCCCCAGTGCTAACTCCTTATTGCTCTCCTCTCTAACTCATGTTTGGACACCAGGGGGAGCCATGGTGCAAGATTAGCTTTTACATCTTTAAAGAAAACTAATATCAATGCCAGTTTCTTTTAATATCATTACAATGACAGTGATAATGTAGCTTTGCATCAGTAAAGGACTGGCATGTGAAGACTACTCAGACCTTACTATTTTTCTGACACTAGACATGACACCTTTACACAAAGAAAAAATACGAGTTGGTGGGGGAAGAGTGGGCTGGATGAGGGGAGATCAGGCTACTGTGGTTGATATGGACTCATTACTACTTCATGGGAAGTCACAGCAGTAACCAAAGACAGCCCAGAAGATAAATGACTTCTCTTCAGACTGTCATTGACATAATCACTATCTCAGAAACTCTGACTGGAGCCTTTCCTGATTGAATGTTCCAGTTAAGATAAAACGAAGCCAGAAGGAATAAAAGTGTGTGTGTGGGTGTGTAGGTGTATGTGTGGGTGTGTAATGGAGGAACGGAGTGGGGGTAGTTGTTTCTGTCTCTCAAAAATAAAACCAGATATAAAGGAGAAAAAAAATCTCAAATAGGTAGCATAGTGTAATGGGGAGAGTCCTGGCCTTGAAGTCATGAAGATCTGGATTCAAATTCTGCTGGCTGAGTAACCTTGCACAAATCTCTTCACTTAACCTTTCAGAATCTCAGTTTCCTCGTCTGTTAAATGATGGGGATAGGCTTTAAGGTCCCTTCATGCTCTGAAACTGGTTCCATGATTCTAAACACAGTGACACCCCATGTGCTTTAAATATTGACAGAAACCCCAAGAAGCAGGCTGGGAGAGTTCCCAGGCAGCCCAAATAAACCTGGCTTCTCTCCTGCCTCCTGGCTTCCCAGGTTCCTTCAAGTCGCATCTAAAATCCCATTTTTCTGCAAGAAATCTTTCCTGGCCCGGCTTAATGCTAGTGCCTTCTTTCTGAGCATATCTCCAATTTGTCTTGTTTGTACATAATTGTTTGCAGGTTTTCTCTGCCGTTAGACTGTACACTCTCTGAGGGCAGGACTACTTTTGCTCTTCATTGTACTTACCACACTGCCTGGCACATTGTAAGTGCCTAATGAATGCTTGTTGACTGGTAAGCCTAGGACCCACAGCCCTTCCAAAATACACAGACAAGGAAAGCATGTGTGCCTTTGGAGAAAGGGAGGTGAGAAATGGCCTTTGTTTCATCCAAATGGTGATTTCTGATTGAATCCCAGCCACGAGTGTTTATGAAGTGCTGACCACGTGCCTAGCATTGTGTGGAGGGTGAAGAAACAGGAGACATAGTTTCTTTGATAATGACGACTGTCCATTTCTATAGCATTTTAGATGTACCAGGCACTTTCCTCACTGTAACCCCAGTTAGAAGGCAGAAGGCAGGCAAGATAACTATTACTTTGCCCACTTTACAGATGTGGAAGCTGAGGTTCAGAGAAATGAACTAACTTGCACACAATCCAGAAGGAAGAAGTTAGAGCCAGAACTCAAACCCAGGCCTCTGGACTCTAAATCTAGTACCCAAGTAATAACAAAAAAAAAAAAAAACAATCTTTCACATTTTTTTGAAGAGGGGAAGGCAGGGCAATTGGGGTCAAGTGACTTGCCCAAGGTCACACAGCTAGTAAGTGTGTCAAACATCTGAGGTCACATTTGAACTCAGGTCCTCCTGACTCCAAGGCCGCTGCTCTACAATCTCACATTTTTTTTCCACTTAATAGCATTTTATTTTTTCAAATTATAGGTAAAGATAGTTCTCACCATTCATTTTTATAAGATTTTGAGTTTCAAATTTTTCTCCCTCCCTCTCCCCAAGACAGCAAGCAATCTGATATAGGTTATACATGTACAATAATGTTAAACACATTTCCACATTAGTCATTTTGTGAAAGAAGAACCAGAACAAAAAGGAAAAACTACAAGAAAGAAAATAACAAAACAAAAAACAAACACAAAAAAGACATACTGTACTTTTCTCTGAGGTTTTGCTTGCAGATGTTTTATACTCATACTCTTCTGTGTTTGCATCTTGACTTTACCAGCCATCATAATAGCTCATTACAGTATTATTCTTTGTTTTCTTTTTGTGTACCTATTCTTCCAGATTACTTCTTTTTTTTCCTCTTAATGATTATTTTATTATTTAATATTTTAGTTTTCAACATTGATTTCCACAAAATTTTGAGTTACAAATTTTCTCCCCATTTCTACCCTCCCCCCCCCACTCCAAGATGGCATATATTCTGATTGCCCCATTCCCTAGTCAGTCCTCCCTTCTGTCACCCCACTCTCCCCCATCCCCTAGCCCCTTACTTTCTTGTAGGGCAAGATAGATTTCTATGCCCCATTCCCTATATATCTTATTTCTCAGTTACATGCAAAAACAACTTTTTTTTGTGCATCTGCTTTTAAAACTTTGAGTTCCAAATTCTCTCCCCTCTTCCCTTCCCACCCACCCTCCCTAAGAAGGCAAGTAATTCAACATAGGCCACACATGTATCGTTATGTAAAATACTTCCACAATAATCATGTTGTGAAAGAGTCACTACATCTCACTCCATCCTATCCTGGCTCCTTTATTCTGTTTTCTCCCTTGACCCTGTCCCTTTTCAAAAGTGTTTCCTTTTGATAACCTCCTCTCCCTATCTGCCCTCCTTTCTATCATCCACCCTCTTTTATCCCCTTCCCCCTACTTTCCTGAGGGGTAAGATACCGAATTGAGTGTGTATGTTATTCCCTCCTCAGGTCAAATCTGATGAAAGCAAGATTCACTCATTCCCCCTCACCTGCCCCCTCTTCCCTTCCAACAGAACTGCTTTTTCTTGCCATATTTATATGAGATAATTTACCCTATTCTATCTCTCCCTTTCTCCCTCTATCAATATATTCCTCTCTCACCCCTTAATTTTATATTTTTAGATATCATCCCTTCATATTCAACTCATCCTGTGCCCTCTGTCTATGTATATGTGTGTGTATGTATGTGTATATGTATATGTGTATGTAAATATATATATGTATATGCATGTGTGTATATATAGATATGTATGTGTGTGTGTGTATTCCCTTCAACTACCCTAATACTGAGAAAGGTCTCATGAATTACATACATCATCTTTCCATATAGGAATGTAAACAAAACAGTTCAACTTTAGTAAATCCCTTATGATTTCTCTTTCTTGTTTACCTTTTCATGCTTCTCTTGATTCTTGTGTTTGAAAGTCAAATTTTCTATTCAGCTCTGGTCTTTTCACTGAGAAAGCTCTATTTTATTGATAATCCGTATTTTACCTTGGAGCATGATACTCAGTTTTGCGGGGTTGGTGATTCTTGGTTTTAATCCTGGCTCTTTTGACTTCCGGAATATTATATTCCAAGCCCTTTGATCCCTTAATGTAGAAGCTACTAGATCTTGTATTATCCTGATTATGTTTCCACAATACTCAAATTGTTTCTTTCTGGCTGCTTGCAGTATTTTCTCCTTGACCTGGGAACTCTGGAATTTGGTGACAATATTCCTAGGAGTTTTCTTTTCGGATCTTTTTCAAGAGGTGATCGGTGGATTCTTCCAAATTCTATTTTGCCCTCTGGCTCTAGAATATCAGGGCAGCTTTCCTTGATAATTTCTTGAAAGATGATGTCTAGGCTCTTTTTTTGATCACGGCTTTCAGGTAGTCCAATGATTTTTTAATTATCTCTCCTGGATCTATTTTTCAGGTCAGTGGTTTTTCTAATGAGATATTTCACATTGTCTTCCACTTTTTCATTCCTTTGGTTCTGTTTTATAATATCTTGATTTCTCGTAAAGTCACTAGCTTCCACTTGCTCCAATCTAATTTTTAAGGTGGTATTTTCTTCAGTGGTCTTCTGGACCTCCTTTTCCATTTGGCTAATTCTGCCTTTCAAGGCATTCTTCTCCTCATTGGCTTTTTGGAGCTCTTTTGTCATTTGAGTTAGTCTATTTTTAAGGTGTTATTTTCCTCAGTACTTTTGGGGTCTCTTTTAGCAAAGTGTTGACTTGTTTTTCGTGGTTTTCTTGCCTCACTCTCATTTCTCTTCCCAATTTTTCCTCTACTTCTCTTACTTGCTTTTCCAAATCCTTCCATGGCCTGAGACCAATTCATATTTTTCTTGGAGGCTTTTGATGTAGGCTCTTTGACTTTGTTGACTTCTTCTGGCTGTATGTTTTGATCTTCTTTGTCACCACAAAAAGATTCTATAGTCTGAGTCTGAGTCTGAATCTCTGTCCTTTTTTGTTGCCTGGCCATGTTCCCAGCCAACTACTTGACCATTCAGCTTTTTGTCAGGATATTATGACTGCTTGTAGAGTAGAGAGTGCTTTGTCCCAAGCTTTAGGGGCTGTGTTGCTATTTTCAGAGCTACTTCTACTCCACTGTCACTGCAAGCTCTACCACAGCAATGCTCCTCCTCCCCCAAGAATCACCAAGCAGGACCTTGACGCAGATCCAAGCAGGGCAAAGCCCTGTACTCCCGCTCTGGTCCACTGCTTGATTCCTCCCACCATGTGAGCCAGGGACACAAAGCAGCTGACACTGGAGCTCTGGAAGCAGCAACGGGAGCTTCCTACTGCTGCTGCTGCTGCTGCCACCACCACCACTGCACCACCTCCACCACCCCCAGGTCTGGAGCCAGACTGCTCTCTAACCAAATATAGCAGTTTTCCCACTAGCCTGCTCCATGGTCTTTGGAGTTTGTGTGTTGAGAAGTCTGGTAACTGCCACAGCTCAATTATTCATGGCCCTAAGTCCTGTTCCGGCTGGCTAACTCTGGGTCTGGTCTGTCCTGGCGCAGTCCACACTGGGCAACACTCCACTCCCAACACCATGTGATATACCCTTCCCAGTGAACATCCAGGCTCTCCTGGCCTGGAGACCTGCTTCCCTCTGCTATTTTGTGAGTTCTGCAGCTCTAGAATTTGTTCAGAGCCATTTTTACAAGTGTTTGGAGGGATGTGGGGGAGAACTTAAGCAAGTCCTGCTTTCCAGCTGCCATCTTGGCTCTGCCCCCAAATCTTTCACATTTTTAAAGTACTTTATGGTTCACTCTGCTTTTTCCTTCTCTCAATTCTATAAGTAGTACAAAAAACATTATTGGGGCAGCTAGATGGAGCAGTGAATAGAGCACTGGTCCTGGAGTCAGGAGGACCTGAGTACAAATTTAGCCCCAAACACTTGACACACCTACTATCAGTGTGACCTTGGGCAAGTCACTTGACCTCAATTGCCCTGCCTACCCTCCTCCAACAAAAAAAAAATCATTCTCATTTTAAAGATCAGGAAATCAAAGCTCACAAAAGTTAAGGATCCAGTAAGATAATATTTGTGAAGTGCTTTGCAAAGCTTTAGTGCTATCCATGTGTCAGCTATTATTATTGCTGCTATTATTATTCATATAATCAGGGTGAGAACTCAAAACCAGAGCCCCTGACTCCCGGCCTAGTTACAGTTCCTTCCATTACACTATGATCTGGAAACCAACATTACCATCCTCCATCTTTCTGGGACTTTAAAGGTAAACAAAGCGCTTTCTCCACAGCAAATCCATGAGGTAGCAAGTAGGACTATTGTCCCAATCTCCATTTTACAAATGAGGAAACTGAGGGAATTGAGGACACTTTCTCAGAATTTTATAGCTATCAAGTGTCAGGGTCAGGATTGAAATTCTGAATCAAGTTATATCTCCTTTCCTATTGTACCATGTAACCATTTGTGATTACCCACAAACCATCTATGGATATATTGCTTTGTACTAATTGCATTTAAGGTCCCTTCCAACTCTATGTGAGAATCACAAAATTGTGCTGTGGGAGTTAAAGGGAGGAAAAAAACTGCATGAGAAGTGGAACAGTTTGGGAAGGCTTAAAGATTAAGCTGGAACCTGGAAGCATGGGTAAGAAGATTGCAGAGGAGGACATTAAAGGCAAGAAAAATCCTAAGAGCAAAGACAGGGAGGCAGGAAAGAAGGTGGCATATCCTTGAAACAACAAGGAAGTCAGACTGACTGTATAAACCTTTATCTGTGGATATTGGAAATAACTCTCAGATATGCTGTGGTGCTGATACACTAGTACTGTCAGTTTTTTTCATCAGCACATTATTCTTGCTCAGTTGTTTCAGTCATGTCCAACTCTTTGTGACACCATTTGGGGATTTCTTGGAAAAGATACTGGAGTGGCTTGCCATTTCCTTCTCCAGTTCTTTTTACAAATGAGGAAACTGTGGCAAACAGGGTTAAGTGATTTGCCCAGGGTCACACAGCTATTAAGCATCTGAGGTCGGATTTGAACTTGGGAAGCCGAGTCTTCCTGACTCCAGACCTGGCACACTATCCACTATACCACCTAGCTGTCTCAGAACATTGTAGCACAGAAAAAAATAAAATAAAATAAAATAAGAACAACCAGACCATGAAATTCACTGCCCAATCTTTGGACAAGTAACTTGATTTCTCTGGACCTTAGAGTCCTTACCTGTAAAATGGAAAGAAAAGTATAATTCTCTCTAACTCCTAGGGTTTTGTGAATACAAAAAAATGCTTTTAAAAAAGCAAAAAAGATAAGAGTGCTGAAAGACAGTTTTATTTTTAAATTCTTTCAAATAAATTTATGTATCATTTGCATATATTTGTATATTAATCAGAAACCCCAATTCAGGTTATATTATACAAAATTCATGAGTCTAACTTTCTAGAAGAGATAACACCCTAAAGGAGAAGATTATCATGTTTACCCTGTTCCCCTTATCCAGAGACAATTTGAGGGACCCAATAAAGTGACAGACCGAGGAGACACGAACAGGAAGAAAAACCACTGATTTGGAATCAGAGGACCTGGATTCAAATCCTAGGTCTGGTGCTAATTACCCAAGTGATCTTGGGAACATTATAGAGCCTCAGAATGGGATTACACCTCCAGGACTTCTTTTATGCTTGAACAATAATGTCTTCTTAAGCAACTCGGACAAGTGGTCATCCAGTTTTGTTCTGAGGAATTCAAGAAAGAGGAAACCCAATATCTCCCAAGGCAATCTGTTCCATAAGGCAATAGCTATTGTTAGGAAGTATTTTTTTTCTTTTTATCAAGCCTAAATTCCTCTGTGTACAATTTCCTCCTTCTCATCCTAATTCTACCCTCTAGGTCCAAGCAGAACTAAGTCTTATCCCTTTTCCACAATAACCCTTCAGATCTAGAAGCTGAGTTGCCACTATATCCCCATACATTTTCTCTGACCCAGTCTAAACATCTTTAGGTCCTTCTATTTACTCTCACTTGACATGATCTTGAGACCTTTCACTTTCCTGGTCACTCTCCACTGGACATTCTCACTTCATCAAGTATGCTAGAATTGAAAAGTTTATTCCAGATGTGGTCTGAATAGAGCTGAGTATAGAGGGGTTATTGCTTTGCTATTCCCTGACACTACACCCTGCTTAATGTAGCCTAGGATCAAATGAGCTTGGGGTAGGTGGGGTTGGGCTTCTCTATCACACTGTGGACTCAGATTAAGCTTGTAGCTCACTAAAACCCAGGCTTTTCTCTCCACTCAGTTTTCCTTCTATGGATGGGATGATCCTCTGGAGATTTGAGGATTTGGGGAATACCTGGATTACGACATTGCCTCCATCTTTATTTGATTCAAATGATTCATTATCTTCATCTTGGGTCTCCCCAGGATTCTGGTGGCTGGTTAACTCATATGACTCAATGTAAGCATAACAGACATGAAAAGATAAATTACTCCCCAGCGGTGCTTCAGTGTTCCATGTTTCCCCATATGCCAGGTCCTCTAATTGAACCCCTAGCTGTGACATATTATATTTATTTTATTCATCTGTTCACTCATTTGTTTATTCATTTGTTCATTCATCCATCTACTTGTTTATTCATTTGTTTATTCATTCATTTATTTGTTCATTTATTCATTTGTTCCTTCATTATTAAATTCAGCTATACTAAGCTTGAAACTAGTACACTATGTACAGCCTCTTGGGATTGGTACTCAGCAAAAAGGAACAGAGCCTCACACATGGTTTATGCAAATAACATACAGCAGTTTGAGATTAAAATTCTGCTCTGTTAATGAGTTTGAGATGAAATTTCATAAATTCATATATATGTGGGTATATATATGCATATATATTCATATATATATATATGTCCATACAAAAGAAAAAAAACTAAGATTCAACAACAACTAGGCAAGGAACTGTTATTAAGGTTGTACAGCTCAGCCACCTGTTGTTGTTGTTCATCATTCCTTTCTAAAGAGGACCAAAGACATCACGGTTAATGGATAATGTCTTGACTTGTGCATGAATTGCATTTAAGTAAGGCAAAGTTGCAAAAAGTCATCAACCTCACTCTCCCAGAGTTATCAAAGTCCAGTGGCAAGATAAAAGTCAGCACAACTGGCAATGGCCCAGGATGAAGTGGATGACTTCGACGTCTTTGATGCTGCACCAGGCTTTATGTGCTTCACAGTTCCTGCCTTAGTCACCTTCATGGACATCAGAACAAATTGTTCTTATCTGCCCATTCTCCTTCATGAAGTCTTCACATGCTTGGGGCAAACATCCCCCTAATTCACTGACAGGTTTGAGGCCCATTAGTTACCCTCAACCTGATTTAGCCTACCTGACAGGGAGATTTACTGGGGTGTGGCCACCAAGCATGTCACAGCTTCCTGGAGCCTCTAATCCAGCTCTTACTTGACCAAGTATCCTCTCTACAATATTGCCCAAAATATTCATGACCATCTGTATTCTACTTAAAGAGTTCTAATGAGGCAGAACCATCTACCACTCAGCTTCCTTTCATGGGTGGTCTTCCTCCCATTAGAACATAATCTTCTTGAGGATAGGGACTCTTTTTTTTCTTGTATTTGTATTTTCAGCACTTAGCACAATGCTTGGCACTTTGTTGTTGTTTTTCATTCATGTCCGACTCTTCACAACCCCATGGGCCATAGCACACCAGGCCCATCCATCCTCCACTATTTCTCAAAGTTCGTTCAAGTTCATGTTCATCATTTGCACGATACTATTTATCCATCTCATCCTCTGCTGCCCCCTTTTGATTTTGCCTTCAATCTTTCCCAACATCAGGGTCTTTTCCAATGAGTCTTGTCTTCTCATTAAGTGACAAAGTTTTTAAGTTTTAGCTTCAGTATTTGACGTTCCAGTGAATAGTCTGAATTAATTTCTTTAAGTATTGACTGATTTGAACTCCTTGCTGTCCAAGAGACTCTCGAATGTCTTCTCCACCACCACAATTCAAATGTTTTGATTCTGTAGCATTCAGCTTTTCTTAGAGTCCAACTCTCATATCCATATATTGCTACTGGAAAAACCAGAGCTTTGACTATATGGATCTTTGTTGGCAAGGTGATGTCTCTACTTTTTAGCATGCTGTCCAGATTTTCCAAGCTTTCCCTTGGTAACTACTTAATAAATACTTTTTGAATGAATACCTCCCAAAGCTGCCAATTGTACTTTGGGTATATTTTTGGTATATATTTTTGGTATAAAATTGTTAGGAAAGTATTTTGAGAAGGAATGAAGAGGGAAAGGGCTTATAAAAAGAGGGAGAAGAGAAAATGAGAGGAAATGGAAGAAAATGGGGAAAGGGGAAGGAAAAAACAAGTGAAAAAAAGGACAAACTGAAGAAAAAAGGAAAGTGGGGGAAAGAAGGTAGGTGGAAGAGGAATAAGATGGAGGAAAGACGATGGAAAAGAGAGGAAAGAGAAAAAAGGAAGGAGGGAGAGAGATAGAAGAAGAGGAAAGAAAGAAAGAGAGGAAATTAGAAAAGAATGGATGGTACACAATCTAGACTGAGTTCTAACTGGAAAAGGGAGAGGCAGACCTCCACTTTGAGATATATTTCTGGCTTTGTACTTTCTTCCATTACATGCACCTAGAGCTATCTTTATTTAGATGCATTGAAAAATGGGGGTACCCATTGCCATTCTCAAATATTATAGACTGTGAGAGCAATGCTGATCGGAACAAAGGTTCTCTGAAATGGAAGCTGGTTGTAGTGGCCTGACCAATTCAATTCAACAAGCCTTTATTAAATGCTAGTTGATATGCCAGGTTGGGGCAGCCAGGTGATGCAGTGGATGGAGTGCTGGGTCTGGAGAAGTACCTGAGTTTAAATCCAGTCTCAGACACTTACTAGCTGTTTGACCCTGGGCAAGTCACTTTGTTTACCTCAGTTTCCTCAACTGTAAAATGGGGACCCTGGAGAAGTAAATGGAAAACCACTTAAGTATCTTTGCCAAGAAAACCCCATAAAATGGGTCAGACATGACTAGATGACTTAACAACAAAATATGCCAGGCACCCCCCTAGTCATGGGGAAAAATATAAATAAAAAGAAACAGTCCTTATCTTCAAGGTTACATTCTCCTGGAGAAAACAACATGCACATAGACAAATAAATAACAACACACTTAAAGTAAATAGAGAGTATTTTTATGGGGAGAAAATGCAAGGAACTGCATTATCAGGAAAGGGCTTTTGTAAAAGCTAGATAACATGGGTCAGAAAGGCTGAGGATGAGAAGGATGAACTGACACGATGTATTTGAGCTTCCTTGGAGATCATTATGCCAACCTCCTCGTTTTACATATGTGAAAGCAAAGATCACAAAGAGGGACTCCATGTCCAAGGTGACAGTTTAAAATTCCTTCAGCCTTTCCATTGGAGGAATATGGTTATGGAAAGACCTCCATACAGAAAGTGAAGGGAGAAGTCATTTGTCAGGAGACAGCTCTTTCTTCATCACAGTCTGATCAATATTGAATAATCAACTGTTTATCACCACCCAGTTATTTTGCAATCATGAGATGATGCAGTGCTAACAGTGCTTGGGTCCTGCCTCATTCTAGTTCTATTAGCTGAGCAACCTTGAATTCATGCTCAATTTCTTCTGTGTAATAATAGTTATCAAAGGGTGGTGTGATATAATGGATAGAGGACTGACCTTAGAGGCAGGAAGACCAAGGGTTCAAGTCCCTTCTCAGACACATACTAACTACATGACTTCGGTCAAGTCACTTACATTCTCAATGTGCCGGGTGATTCTTTTAAGAATATGTGATTCAAAGTAAACATCTGTCTACATTTTGATAGAGGGAGAACTTTGCTAGGAATTCTCCCCAATGAGGAAATCACAGATATAATAAAAATAATAATTTCATTTTAAAAGACCTTTCTGTAGTACCTGAAAAGTTTTCAAAGTTTTACATACATTCTCTCACTTGCTAGTCACAGTAACTCCTTGAAATCAGTGTAAGTAATATTATCCCAACAAAGATTAGAATGTTTTTCTCCTTTCTTTTTAAAGAAGACATATGAGAATGACCATAATCAAAGAATTACAGAATTTCAGAAGTGAAAGAGACATCAGGAACTCATCAAGCTTAACCCTTTCATATTATAGAAAAGGAAATTGAACTGGAACGAAGATTAGTTGACATGATGCAGAAGTATTATGGAAGTCCTAAATGTTCCTGTAACATCGTCTTAAACAACATGGCCAACCAAGACTGGAATCAGTGTTACCTGGCTATTTATATATATACATATATATATGTACACATATATATATGCTGGGAAGGTATTTTGACAATTTTATTTTTTTATTAACAAAAAAACCCTATTTTTTCTCTAGTTTCCCCTCTCCCTACTGAAAAAAATAAAAAGACAAACAAAACCCTTATGACAAATATATAGTCAAATAAAACAAACTTCTGCACTGGTCATTTTAAATAACTGTCTCACTCTGCACTTCTGCCAGGAGGCGGATACTTCATCATGGGTCCTCAGAAATCACAGTTGGCTATCATATCGATCATAGCTCTTTCATCTTCCAAGGTTGCTTGTCTTTCCAATATTGTTGTTACAGTGTAAATTGGTCTATTGGTTCTGCTCACCTTAATCTGCATCAATCCATGCAAGTGGGAACACATTTTGGCCAGCTAGTTTACTCCATGGGGCAGCTAGGCGGCGCAGTAGAAAGAGTACCAGGCCTGAAGTCAGGGAGACTCATCTTTGTGAGTCCAAATCTGGCCTCAAATACTTACTAGCTGTGTGATTTTAGTCAAGTCACTTAACCCTGTTTGCCTCAGTTTCCTCATCTGTCAAAGGAGCTGGAGAAGGAAATGGCAAAGCACTCCAGTATCTCTGCCAAGAAAACCCCAAATAGGGTCACAAAGAGTCAGAAATGACTGAAATAATTGAACAACAAGTTTGTAGCATCCTTCATTTGTGAATATAAAAAGTTACTATAGCTTGCTCATAGAAAAAAAGACATGTTCAAGACATTCAAAATATACTCTTTATACATAGTATAGTATGTTATGTTGTATCGTATCATTGCATGACATAACAAGATATGACATATGATATGATGTGTAATGTGGTAATATAATACAATATATGGTCAATAATATAACATATAATTTAGTATGTTATACATCATATATAATATACTATAATCATTTATTATATTTATAATCATATATATACATATAGATTTCCTTGAGAATAGTGATTGATTCATCCTTTGGGTCACATCCCCAGCGTCTGCCTAGCCCTATCTAGCACATAGTAGATATGTCATAATTGTTAGGTTGATTGATTGATTCACCTCAATTACTCAACCTTGATTACTTTAGGGTCAATCTGGACTACTCTTAATTTCCCAAACACACTCCATGCTAACCTGCCACAGCACCATTTTTTCTTACTTTTTCCTATGACTAGAATTTCCTAGCATTCCTCTTTCATTTCTGCCTGAGATTCTACCTATACTTACAACTCAAATGCTATGTCTTACAAAAAGCCTTTTCTATTTCCTCTATCTGGAAGCAAATTTCTCCCTACCCAAATTTGATAGCATTTTATGTTTTTGTTACATGCTATTCAAATTCTAATATGCATCATATCTAGATATGGACGTGTTTTAGACCTACCATGCATCTATCTCTTCATTGCTTTTTTGGCTCACTTGAGATTTTGATTTTTTGGGAATTGGGATATACCCTGATTCATAGATTTATAAGATTACCAGGAGGATGCTAATATTAAAAAGAAAGAAGGTTGGAATTCAGAAAATGAATTGCACTATTTCCCAAATGCCAGTCAGCTACCAACTCATTATCCATCTTCGGTATCTGTCCAAGGTCATATGACTAACTTAAGGGACTGTCCATCCAACTGCGTTATTATAGCCTGAGAAATGGGCATTTTTCTTCCATTTATTTTTTTCCTGTATGAATTATTAACCTGATCTCTTTTTAGTGGCTATGAACCCATTGAGAAGGCCATCAATAATAAGTGAACTACTAGATATTTACAATATAGTAATATGTGCAACAAACAGCTGTTGGAGACAGGACCTTTACAAAAGAATTTATTACAGAAAGGCAAGTTGAACAAAGGGTCTCTCCGGATTTCAGGTACATAGTGATATCTGCTTGACCCTCAGCCAGAAGATCTACTTTATTTGAGAATAAGCATTTACATGGCACCTACTATGCTCCAGGCACTATGTTAAGCACTTTTACAAACATTATTTCATTTGACCCTCACAGTAATCCTATGACATAGGTACTATTATTATCCCCATTTTGCAGTTGAAGAAACTGAGGAAAACAGAGATTAAGTGACTTGTCTCACCTCACCAAAGTCAGCTGGAAGGCAGCTCACTGCTCTCACCTTTCCAAAGTTCACATGCAGGCAGTCTTCTGCTCTGTCTGGATCAATATTTTGGCAGCCACCATCTGCTTCTTCTTTCTCCTCACCAGCCGCTCCTGCCAAATCTGCACGAAGGCCATTCTCCAAGTCTCCAAGACCATTCTCCACTTCTGTTTCAAAACTCCATATACAATATAATCTCAAGACATAATTGGGGGAGGTGTAGATGGCCAGAGCAAGGGCTGGAGTTGATAAGCCTGTCTTTAGAGGATTGTGCTGAAAGGGTGAATGTCTTTTCCCCCTGAACTGTGAATGATATTTGTATGTTTGATTAAACTGAGATTGTTAACACCTTGAAGTTGCTTTCCTTGGTAAAGCAGATCAAAGGCAGCTTTCTGGGTGCTGGTTGTTGGTGGATCTTACACCCCCACAGCAGCTGCTAGCAAGATTGTTGATACACTCTCCTACACTAATATCTATGAAGGATGAAAAGATGAAAGGAATAGAAGACCTCCGCAGTATTGGGCATCTTCTCTATGGAAAATTCATAGGAGGACACGGACAAGAATAATCTGAGAAGGCAATGATGGATTGAGATATGAACTGCTTGGAGAAGCACCCGATTTAGTGATGCCACAAATCCTTCAATTCATGGAAGGATATTTTCAAGTCTTATTCTGCTTACTAGTGTGTGGGACACTAAGTCCTTACTGAAATAAGAATCAGAGGTCTCTCAAGGTCAGACAGAGGCTTTATTGGGAAGTCTCACGCAAGAGTTGGGCATCACCTACCCCAGGATGGACTGGTATAGGGAAGCCCCCTTACAAAAAGCAGGCAGGCATTTATATATCAGAAAAACCCCCAATAAAAACAATTCAGAGAAAAATCCCAATAAAAACAATTCAGAGAAAGACCTTTTCCTTAATGCCTGGACCTCCATCTCTATTGGTGGAGACGAATGTCCTCACATTCTAGGAACAAGGAAGGACCCTCATACCCAACCTGAATACATATTTCAGTTAGTTTCCAGTTGCAAAGTTTGTAATTGTGTGTGCATGCAGGATGTGGGTGTATCTGACTATATGGCTTTTCTCTTCAGACAGCCTTCATGTGTGTGCAGGTTTAAGCGGGGCGGGGGGGCAGCTTCAAATCTTTATTATTTAGGGTAACAAGGTTTAAGCTCTATAGAAACCAAAGTATTAGGTGTCTTTCCCCTTAAATGAGAAACTTTCAGCCATTCCACTCACTAGACTTTAGGCTTATACTTAAGGGAAGGGACCACCTCTTTCTCTCTATGCATCTCTCTAGTGTCTAGCACAGTGTATTATATACAATAGCAACTTGTTGAATGTTAAAGAAATCCACCAATCAATTCGTCAACAAGCATTTCTTAAGCACCTACTGTGAGTGAGTCACTATTCTAGGAACTAGGAATACAAATACAAAGAACAAAACAATCTTTGACCACCAGGAGCTTATGTGAATGAACAAAATAATTATGACTTCCTCTTCCCAAAACCATCTCTCTCTATCAAACACAAATTGTGTACCAATGATGTTCTCAAAACTACACATGGCACTGCATGGGACATCAAGTGGCAGATAGTACTTCACCCCAATTGACTTATACAACTTAGTTAAGAATACTGATAGGACTTGGGAACTAAATGGATATGGAGGGTGGCAGTGGAAGGGCAGTGAGAGAAATGGAAGAGTGAAAAATGACCCAGAGGTATTGAACATGGATGACTAGAAGAATGGTGAGACCATCAAAAGACAGAAACTTGTGAAAGATTAAACAATAACACTAGAGCTAAATAGAATGAATGAGAATGAATGAATTAATGAAGTATTTATTAAACACTTACTATATGTGAAGCATTATACTAAGTTCCAGGGACAAAAATAGAAAAGTAAGACTGTCCCTGCTCTCAAGGAGTTTATATTTTAATAGGAGAGACAACCTATGTGGAAGGTTTCAGCTGTAAGTCAGATGGAAGGTCCTATGGTCCTTAGGGTGTAGTCGCAAAGCAGATGTTGATGCCTCTTCTTTTATGTCATTTCCATTGAGTCCTATCAGTTTCTGATGTTGAACCAGCTGACAGTGTGGAGACCTTTGGTGGCAAGAACGTTCGTTTCTGGGTCTTCAGTAGCTACAGCTGCAGCACCTGCAGGAGCAGTTGCCAAGCTACATTTCCACTGGAGTTGCTTCCCAGGATGATAGTTTCCGGCACTGGACTGTAAACATTACTATATTTCAAGGTTTTTGGATCTAGAGTCATACACAATGAAATGTTTAATGTACCCATTTAGCACTTCATACAATAGAGTTGGAGGAATACATTCCAATATAGGATAATTAGCAAGTCCCAGGATGCTCTGGCCATTTGGACCAGCAGTCAAATTATAGAGCTAAAGGGACCAAGGGTGGGAAGTTTTTTCTGAAGCAGAGCTGTGTCCAAGCCAGGAATCCTGGAATGATCTGAGATGAGACTGTTGATGGCTAAGATCCAGGCTTCAGGAATGCCTCCCTCTGAGCAATGCAGTAGCAACAACACAGACTTCCTGATGATAATGTTGAGGTCCATTAGAATAGAAGGACTTCTTAGTGTAAGGGCTAAACAGCCATTTGAAAGCTCCCTATCAGGAATCAGAAACATCTTTAAAGAATGTCTAACCCTTCTCCATCTTCACAACATCTGGCTAAGTGCTGAGTACAGAGAATCATAAACATTTGAACTGGAAGGGATCTATGAATATCACTGTGTTGAACCACAGAAGTTAGTGAAAGAGGGCTTAGCCCAAAGAGAATAACTGAGAAAAATATACTCTATTCTACTCTTTGCAGAGGTAGGGGACTATTAGCACAGAATACTGCATATACAATCAGACACAATCATGTTTATTGCTTTTGCTGAATTTCTTTGTCTAATTTTAATCTTGGTTACAAGGGATAGATCCCTGAGCAGTAGAAGGGAAGGGATAGATTCAGAATTTTCCTGGTTTGACTCATGAGATTATTTAAGATATCAATAAAAATAAGATTTAAAATATTATCAAAAATGACAAAGACAGGAACAGTCAATGCTGGAGAGCACAATAGAAAAATCGGTACACATTTCGGAAGAGCTATGAGTTGGTACAACTATCTTGGGAAGCACTTTGGAGAGACACAAATCAAGTCAGTAAAATGTGCATATCCTTTTCCCAGAGATTCCTCTGCTAAGTTTATATCCCAAAGAGGTCATTAATGACAAGAACTCCACATGCACCAAAATATTTATAGCAGCACTTTTCATCACAGTAAAGAATTGGAAGCAAATTGGATGTCCATTGACTGAGGAATGGTCACACACATTTAAGTACCTGAATATAACGGAATATTGCTATTCTATAAGAACAATGCATATGATGAGTACAGAGAAGCATGGAGAGACTTACATGAACTAATGAAAAGTAGAATAAGGAGAGGGAGAAAAATTATATACAAAATAACTACAATATACATGTGGAAAGAACAACCACAAAACAACTGAAACTCAGTGTTTCAGAAGTATGAAAAAAACAAGTTTGGCTCCAAAGAAAAGATATAAGAAGTTACCTCCCCCCCATTCCTTTTCAGAGGTGGGAAATGGGGTCCATACAGGTGGAACATTGTAGAAAACATCATGTATTAATTAGTTTTGCTGGAAGATATACAGAGGGAAATCTAGGCAATGTACAAACAAGAAAATGTTATTAAAAATATTCATTTGTACCAGTCTACAGTAAATCACCAACAAGGATATCTCAGTTGTCTCCCTTACTTTAGGCTGGAGAGACCTGATTATCCCTACCTTACAGGTGAAACAACTGAGGCCCAAAGAGGTGAAGGGATTTGCTCAAAGTCACATGGGTAGAAGGAGAACTCTAAGAACTAACACCCAGTACTGGGCTCTTTTCACCACCCATGCCGCCTCTTAAAAAAGCAAAAGAGGCAACTTGTCAGTTTTTGCCAACATTGCAAATATTGCTTCTTTTGTATCACCTGCCCCATGCTTTCCTGAATCCATTTCTCTAGAATTTGGGGGGTTTTTTAAACCATCTTCAATGAAACTTCTGATTTGGGGAGAACAAATATACAGTCATCACCAGTATCCTTCAGACTAGAAGAAAATGTCATAAATGTTCTCATCTTATCCCATAGAAACTACCCTTTTGACTTCAGGGAGTTTCCTTCACCTTTCTCCTTTAGATGATGTACTTTCACCAGGACCAAAGCACCTGGTGTTTAGAACAGGAACTCCCCACTTGTCACTCCATTTCTAGCTATCTAATTTTGTGCTTCATCCCATTAATCTCTATCACTTAAAATCAGAGTTTCCCAGTCCCATGACTGGCTTCTTTGAATATCTCTAGAAATACTGAAATTGGAAACTACAGAATCCAGAAGCTGCTCTCCAAGCAACATAATGCCTGGACTCTCAGTTCCACTCCCACTTGGAACTCATAGGTTTGTTATACCCAACCCATTATTCAGTTCCCACCACTCACATCTTTTTGTCATTTAATTTGACTTGTTTTTTAATTTAATTTTATTTTATTAATTAATTATTTTTTTTGTTTACAACACTCAGTTCCACAAATTGTTGAGTTCCAAATTTTCTTCCCCTCCCTCTCCTCCCCCCCCCCAATGGTATGTAATCTGATATAGGTTCTACATATACCTTCACATTACACTTCTTGTCCAATAATCAAACAGTAAAGAATTATAACCAATGAAATGAACCATGAGAAAGATGTAACAAAACCAAAAATAAAATAAAGCAAAAAAGACAGCAAATAGTTTGCTTCAATCTGCATTCAGACTCTATAATTCTTTCTCTGGATGTGGATAGCCTTTTCCATCATGAGTCTTTTGGAGCTGTCTTAGAAGAGCTAGGTCTATCAAAGTTAGTCATCACAGAAGTAAGGTGTCTGTGGTTATGTACAATGTTCTCCTGGTTCTGCTCCCTTCACTCATCATCAAATCCTATAAGATTCTCCAGGTTCTTATGAAGTCCATCGGCTCCTCATTTCTTATAGCGCAATAGTATTCCATTACATTCATACACCACAATTTGTTTAGCCATTCCCCAATTGATAGGCATCCCCTTGATTTCCAATTCTTTGCCATCACAAAAAGGGCTGCTATAAATATTTGTATGCATATGGGTTCCTTTCCCCCTTGTATGATCTCTTTGAGATACAGTCCTAGAAGTGGTATTTCTGGGTCAAAGGGAATGTACATTTTTATAGCCCTTTGGGCATAGTTCCAAATTGCTCTCCAGAACTGTTGGACCAGTTTGCAACTGCAGATTTGTTTTTTTTTTCTTGTTTTTTTTACCTCTCCCCGTATAACTAAAGTGTTCCCTCTCTCCTCTTGACCTAGAGAAGTTAAGAATGAATCACCCAACCTCTGGGCCACAAGATACTAAAAATCTATTCTGCCACACAAGGAATAGTTTCAAGGGGAACTTCCAATACCCTAGAAGCTAGATTTTTCTTCAAGAGCTATTAAGCCATTAGCATAACATATGTGGAAATAGCAGGTGTAATTTTTGTGCTGGGAGAAGGGGGTGGGTCACTCCAGAGCAACAAAATGAATCTGAAAAAAAATTGATCCATTTATGAGGTGCTAATCCAATGTGGAAGCAAATTCTAGGTAGACAGGATAAATGACAACGCCACAGGCCTTCCTCAGGACACCCCCAACAAGTACTCTCCAAGAAGTGAGGAGCTTTGGTTGTCTGAATCTGCCTTACTCTAATCAGAGTTACCTAACTGCAATTGTCTGTTGGCTCTTGCATCAACTACCCAAGCTCTGAGACCATTTCTGGTCAAGCATATATGGTATAAGGCGACCCTTGTCCAAGGAGGCCTAGTATCAATCTTCATTCTCAAGAAGAAAAATCTTAGAGGGAGTGATCACTGTAATCACATGTTTGAAGGATTGTCATACAGACAAAGAATGTGACTTGTGCTGTTTGGCCCCAAAGAGCAGAGGTTAAGAGCAATGAGTGAAAGTTATAAGGAGACAGTATGAAGACTTCCTCAGTAGGAGGAAGCCTCGGAGGAAGACTCTTCTACCAATTAGAGGGATTCACAAGTAAAATGGGCTAATTTGGGAGGTAATGAGTTGTCTCTCCTTGTATGTCTTCAAACAGAGAAGCTGGATGTACTCTATAGCATAGATGTCTCAGAACACTGAGGATTCAACACCGAGTTGAAGTTCCATGGGTAGGACAGAATATCTTATACTATAATCATTAGAATAGGTATTGGGACTCCAGAGGGTGAGGCTGAACAAGACCATAACTATGTGAACAGTGAGAGTTTGAGGGATTTTGCTTTTGGTTTTGTTGAGCAACACATGAAAAGCATGCCATGTTAGAGGAGGAGACAGCAGGCAATCCAGATGGGTGCTTTGAATGGTGATTAAGAGCAGGGTTTCAAGGAGGCTGCTGGGAACAACCATGCTACTCCCTCCTAGTGAAATCCCTGGCTGAGAAGTGACTGAATTGCTTTTCTCTAAGAACCTAAGGAAACCAGTGAAGTTCTTAAATATTTCTCCTTACCACCCCTCCCTTTGCCTTTGTTTCCACTTAAAAAGAGCAGGCATTTACTTCAAAGTTTAAGTCTTTTTATAACTCTTAACTTAGCTCTTTCTTGAAAACATCTTACCTTTGACATAAAACTTTGATAATAACTTCTTTGTGATACACGTCTGTATATTAATTGCATGCAGGGAAAGCAATAGAGAATGTCAACCAGAATAAATAGAATTGAAAATCAGTCAGTAGATTAGACCTCTCTGTCCATATAGCCAGCATTTCATCTTTTCTGGGGGGGATGTGAGCATGATGGAGAATCTTAAGATTTTGATTATTAATAATTTCATAAGTTCCTAGATAGCATGGAGAGATGGCCCATTTAAACCAGGACTGATAAAATGGGTGGGGTAGATGTCTGGACCTATGGGATATCACACCCCATGGGACCACACAATGGGAAGAAGAAAGTATGGTCTGGAAAGGATCCGTCTTTCCCATCTATCCTTTGGGAAGGGAGAGTAAGAAAGAATGAATGCCTTAGATTTTTGATTTCTCTTACACAGCCGGACTTTGCCCACAGCGACACCTGCTGGTTCTATCACTTTTATGGGATATTTGTGCTTCAGTAGATGATAAATGATATCCCTTTTAGTCTGAGATACTGAGATTTTTTGCTACTAATGCCCTAGGCTTGTTAACCAGGTTGCCTGCCTAGACACTGACAACAGATTTTTTTTAAACCAATTTTACTGACATCATGTTTCACATCGAGTGCATTTCCTGCATCTCTCCCTCTCTTAGAGAGCCATCCATTATAACAAAGAATAAAAAGAAGGGGGAAAAATTTCAGCAAAAATAACTAATCTATGGAAAAGTTTGAAATGACATGCTATGTTCCACATCCCTAGTTCCTCATCTAATTGTAATTTCACAGCATTTGATAATAAATTATACATAAGTTCTGCCTAGGTTTTTAACCTTCTTTTCTTTATTTTCCTTCCTTTCTTTCCTTCCTTCTTTTTTCTTCCTTAAATTCTCCTTTCTTCACCTCTTCTTTTCTTTTTCCTTTATTTTTTCTTTCCTTTTTTTTCTTTTGCTTCCTTCCCTCCTGTCTTAAAGTTTTATGATGTTTGAAATTCCTTTAGCAGGGAAAGGATACATGTAGAGATGATATTCCTTCTCCTGGGAAACAGAGTGCAATGACTGATATTCACATTAAAAGACAAATAGCTCCTTTCCTGAGAGATGGTTTTGATAGATGAAGAACACAGAGTGCCTAGAATGGACAAGAAATTGGATGCCCCACCTCCATCGCTTAAAAGTTTATCTTTACCTACTTCCATTATACCCAGGACCACTCCTGCTGTGTATTGTTGATAGGTGAGGCCTAAATTTCAACCAAAAGGTGAATGGATGCTCATGACTTAGTTTACTGAGTCTCTCAGAGAAGTTTGTGTAATATAGACTCTGGACCTTAGGAACTCTGTCACACACACACACACACACACACACACACACACACACACACACACACACACTGCTTTCTTGGTTGTCATCATAAAGGCTGGTGAAGGTTATAGGAGCAGTAGTGGGAGGGCTTTTGATTAATGTTAATTCTAGAACACTGCTTTTTTAGTTCCTTGGAGGCATAAGAGCAGGCCAGGTAATGGTAGGATTTTGCAGAAGGCCCAAGTTGTGAGGAAAGGGTTCATATTAACCACCCTAGTTTTAAACACTCACCTACCCACCCACTTATTTCAGCGTCACCATCTCTGCCAGCAGAGCAAAATTTTTTGTAGTTTCCAAAGATTCAGAAGCACAAAAATCTTGCAATGGCTTCACAAAGTCAGCCTTTTTCTCCTTTGAGATTTTGCTGCCTTTATGATGGACTACCCTGTAATTGGGGCATAACAGACACCTCCCACCTGAAGGGCCTCAGCTTTCTGGGAAGGCTTCTTAGGGATACAGCCCCAAGAACACAGGGAGGTCACAAAGACCTAGCCTAGGGAGAAAAAAGAACTGATGGGAAAGTGGAGAGGTACAACTCTTCTGGAGGCTTATAGTTCAGACTTAGCATTTCCCCAATTTCCATTTTTTCTGTAGGTATCAAAAATACACATTAAAAATAGCTCATATTTGCCTAGAACTTTAGGATTTCCCCAAAATGCTTTGCTTGGGAAAGCTTTGTGAGGTTTTTTAGTCCTAGTAATATTATTTTCAAATTACATTTGGGTAAAGTAAGAATCAGCAAGGTGAGGAATTACTTACCCAAGGTCACAGAGGCTGTAAATGCTAGAGCCAGCACTCAAACCACCACACTTGGCCAAAATTGATTTATACACACACACACACACACACACACAAACACACACATGACTTTACATGTATGTATCCCTTTTATATTTCATATTATTATTTGGGCCTGTTTTTCTGCCCCGTTGGGATCTTGATTCTGCCATCCCAGCTTTATGCCACCTACAATTTTCATAAGCATAGGCAATTTTCGTATGCCTTCATCTAAAGCTCTAATAAAAATACTGAACAGAAGAAGACCCTGGGTGTTGTTCTAAAGTTCCCTTTGGATTGACGTTGATAGTTGCTCCTTTTGGGGTCTAGTAATTCAATCATCTGACCACCTATTCCATCATTTTACCTATTAAGATTGTCTCATCTTCCACATCTCTCCATCTTACCTATGAGGAATCATAAGAGAATTTTTTTGAAATATGCAGCCAAAATCTAGGCCCACTATGTCTACAGCATCCTCCTGATCTAACAGTCTAGTAATGTTGTCAAAGGAAAAAAAATTGATGCTCTTAAAAAAAAAACAACTTAAAAGTATTCTAAGTGGCCCACTGAGCCACTTAGAATAGGATACAAGTTCTACCTCTGTGTCTTTGCTCACAATGTTCCTACTATACTACCCTTTGTCTGCACCCACTAAAATCTTAACTATCATTTAAGAGTCATTTAAAATGTTATTTCCTCCATGAAACTTCCTGTGACCTCTCAGTTAGGAGCAATCTTTTTTTCCTCCAACCTCGTGCGTTTTGCTCTAGTAATTCTCCACCCCCATCCCCCAGTCTATTTTGTTTTATAATAATTCAAATACATATATGAGCAAAGATGAGTTTTGTATATCCTCTGGGATCTAGCACAGGGCTCAGCACTTAGTAGGTGTTATTTGAAGTGGATTGAATAGAAATTCTTCTCCTTCCCATCTCCTTCCCTTCTTTCCAGTGAAAAGATCATAGATTTAGTGCTGGAAAAGACCTCAGAAGCTCTCTTGTCTAATCTCCTCACTTTGCAGGTCAGGAACTGAGCTTCAAAGAATGACTCGTCCGAAGTCACTCAGCTAGTAAACAACAGACAGAGTCAGGATTCCAACCCCCCAAAGCCTCTGAATCCACACCCAGCACCTTGGCTGGTATACTAGTGTTGGCCGCTTGAAGGCCAGATTGACAGAATCATTTTAGGGCAAACACTTAAAAGACTAAAAACAGTATCCATCAGCCACTCCCAATGGAACTTTCAGAGTCGTTCAGGACACTCCAACGCTGCCACACTTGTTTACAAAGAGACATAAACCACAATCTGGGGCAGCAGGGGCCATCACCTTCATATTGGAAAATTCTCAAGGAAATGAGTTCTGTGGGGTCTGCTTTCCTGTGTATTCCCAATGGCTGGCTAAAACCAGGGAGGCAGTTAGAGATTTAAGCCAGAGGAAGTGTGCTTCCTTAATTCACCCATGTCATTATGCCCTCTTTCTCCCAATAGAAGACTAATGTAATGTAATCCAGACCCTCTCAGGCTTTGAGTTGACCACTTGAGCATTTGAAAGGATTAGCTCTTTAAGACAAATAGCCAATCTATATCCTGAGTGTCCTTGAGTGGATCCATGGGGAGAGAAAAAGGTCTTGAAAGCTGGGTGGATAAAGGTGGGGGGGAGGTCTTGATGTATTATTCATGACCAGGACATAAGTGCAGTATTATTACTATTATTCTAGAGACTGCTTAGAGGTACCCTGGTCTAAGAAAGAGGAGCAGGGGAAAGCCTAGCACTTCTTTGGCGGAAGAAGACAACTGGCATGAAGTCATTCATCAGTGCTACATCCCTGTAACTAATCAATCTTCACCTCTCCAAGCATTGGAGAGAGTCAAATATTTACCACGTTTCATAAACGTGAAAACTAAATTAGAAAACAGAATCGCTTGGCACCAGGTTTGGATTCAGACAACCTGGGTTCAAATACTAGCTGTATTACTTACTAGCTGTATGACTTTGACCTAGTGGTCCCTTAACTTTCCTGAGCCTCAGTTTCCACATTTGTAAAATGAAGGATGTTGTATTTGATGGGCTCTAAGCTCCCTTACAGACATAAACCCATGATCCTATGAACTCGGTGATCTAGAGTCCACAGTTGGATATCAGTCTTTTTTCTTCTTCTTCCAAATAAAGTCTTCTCTTCCCCCCTCCCATCATTCATTTACATAACTTAAACCATTCTTATAGAATACCCTTAATAGGTCAGAGGAGCAAGGGACTCATAGCCATACTAGTGCCTGGGTAGAGACATCCCCCTGCCAAAATGAATAGTTGAATATTATTACCAGCACCACTGCAAAGGAATAATATGATGTGCTTTGAGCATATCATGCCCTCTGTTTATTTACCGACTCAGTACAAAAGAGCCATACACACTATGTTATTCTTCCTCATCTTGAAAAGTGTCCCATCAGGACGTAATGGGGGTTGACACGGTATGTGCTCATAGGCCCACTTTTCAGTATCTCATCTTTTGTCAACCCGCTCCTCATCAAATGGTTCCCAAGTAAGAACTAGGGATTCAAACATTTTTGATCTAGGGATTCAGATATTGCAGAAAATAGTGGCCAGGTTTCTCTCCATAAATACCAGTGTAATTTTCTTACCTGTGCAAGGTCGCCATCTAGTGGTTAAAGTGCTAACTTCAGACTACGCAACTGTGTAGGAAACCCTCTACCTGTACCTGTCTACTTTGGCCATTCTTTTAATTCAGTTTGGCATCCATTTGAGAAATGCTTATTATGTTTAAGGTGATGTACTAAACATATATTAAAAGCATGCAGATATGGATATCACATGGTCCTTGCCCTCAAAGAGCTGAAAAATGAAATTGTAGGGGGAAAGACACATATAATTCAATTTCACAAGCATTTAAGCACCTACTATGTGCAAAGAAGGGGCAGCAAGGTGATGCAGCAGATACAGTGCCAAATCTGGAGTCAGGAAGACTCACCTTCCTGAGTTCCAGTCTAACCTCAGATATTTACTAGCTGTGTGACCCTGGGCCAGTCACTTAACTCTGTTTGCCTCAGTTTCCTCATCTGTAAAATGAGCTGGAGAAGGAAATGAAAAACCACTCCAGCATCTCTGCCAATAAAACCCCAAATAGGGTCACAAAGAGTCAGACATGATTGAAACAACTGAAGAATAACTGAACGATGTGTGAAGCAATTGTGCTAGGTAGGGAGAGGGTGAGCAACCAATGAAGGAAAAGACTGAAAAGAGTTCTATGAGAAATATGAGGAAGGATAGACCACAGTTAATGAGGAGGACAAAGGACTGACAGGGAAATTTTCATGGAGGAACTGTGCTGTATTGTCCTCTATCCGCACTCCTCCATGAGAGGTATGGCTAGGCCTTGGTTGCACAAGGGCCTGGGATTCAGGGTACTTATTATACACTTTCCAGTTCCATAACAGCACTTAATAAATTCTTGTTGCCTTGTTAACTTTAATTTATGTTCTCCTAATAATTAGTGATTTGGAGCACTTTTTCCCATGGTTGTTGGATTTCTTCCCTTAAGAATTGCTTGTTAATATCCTTTGACTGCTTTAACCATTAAAAGTAGAGAATAGCTCTAACCTTTGCAATTTGATTCAGTTCCTTACAGATCTTGGAAATAAAATTTTATCAAAGAGACTCACTACAAAGGTTTTTTTTTTCCCCTGTTGCCCCACTGTTTCCCTCCTAATCTTAGCACGATTGGCTTTGTTTTATGCTAAAATTTTCAATTTTACACAATCAACGTGTCCATTCCATCTTCTGTGATCCCCTCCATCACCTGCTTGATCATGGATTCTTCTTCTAGTCATAGCTCTGAAAGTAATTTCTTTCTTACTACTCTAATTTGTTTAAGATAATGCCCTTTTATATCTAAGTCACATATACATTTGGGGCTTATCCTAGTATATAGTACGAGGTGTTGTTATAAACCCAGTTTTGGTGGGCTGCTTTACAGTCTTTGTGAACTAGTCCTTCCCCCAATAGCTAGGGTCTTTGAGTTTATGAAACATGACTTTACCAGGTTCCTTTGCTTCTGTTTGTTATATATGTTATCTATTCCACTGATAGAAATCCAGCACATGGCTCATGGTCTCTTTCTACCCCAGTTACTTGTGATATAAGGAATTGATCAGAGAATCTCCAAGATCAACTTGATGAGCTTATAAAGCAGTGACCCTTCTGAGAGGAAGACTCATGATTGAGTTTTTCTGTAACCTTGGTGTCTCCTGAAGGAGGGGTTTCACTAATAGAAGATGAAGTGTTTGCTCACCACTGTTGTGGGACAGACTATTTTTGGAAAAGTCATCCCATTTGTACCAGGCTATGAGAGGGCCTCTAACTTTCCCCATTTGGATTCTTTTTTTCTTTGTTTATTCATTTATTGTTGATGTGATATATCATAGCACGTTTCCTTTTTAAAAAATTAATCTTTCTCCCATAACCCACCCCACCATTGAGCAAATTTTGAAAAAGAACAAAAGCAAAAAATTAAGCCCTCAATGCATAGCTGCAGAGTCTGGAAAACAAATAGCCCCATTGACCATGTCTAAAAATATATGTCTCTTATTGAATTTTAATTTTGTCACCTCTCTCGGAGGAGGTGAACAATAAGTTTCGTCTTCATTATCTTGGCTTATCACTGTGTTGATTAGAGTTGTAAAGTTTTTCAAAGTGTTTTTTTTTAATCTATGATGTTGTTTGTTGTTGTTTGGGGACTTTTTGTGACCCTATTTGGGTTTTTCTTGGCAAAGATTTTGGAGTAGTTTGCCATTTCCATCTCCAGCTCATTTGACAGATGAGGAACTGAGGCAAGCAGGATTAAGTGACTTGCCCAGGGTTACACAACTAGCAAATGTCTGAGGCCAGATATAAACTCAGGAAAGTGAGTATTTGTGACTCCAGGCCCAGCACTCTGTCCACTGCACCACCTAGCTGCCTTGTTATCACTGCATAATTCGTTCTTGTTCTACTCATTTCCCTCTGCATCAGGGCCTGGAAGTCTTTCCAGTTTTCTCTGAAACCGTCCATTTCATCATGAATAATAGTATTCCAGTGCACTCTTATACCACAATCTGGTTAGCCATTCCAATAGGAAGAACCTCTCTTAGTATGAAAAGAGCTGTTATAAATATTTCTGTACATATTGATGCTTTTGGTCTTTCTTTGAATTTCTTTGGGATATAGGCATAGTGGTGGTGTAACAGGGCCCCCATTTTTATTTTGAAGAGACACTGAGAATATAGTAGAGCTAAAAGAGGATCTGAGTGAGGCGGTGGAGGCGTGATCCAGAGATTTCCCATTAAGCATTAATGGCTGCTTTGGGGCTGCCCTAATGGTCCAAGAAAATAGTTCTTGGCATCAGCCTTATTGTGTGGCCAAAGCTCCAAAGATGGCACTTCCTCATTGAAAAGATGGAGGCACTAATAACAATGAGGAAGTACTGTGAGTCCTAGGAGAGAGAGTTCTTGAGCTCAACCTTTCGAATGGCAGTGACATAACCTCCTAGCCCAAGACATGGCAGCTGTGGAAGCAGAAATCATGCGGTCTTGGTCTTCGAGGAGAACTCTGGAACTGATAGTGCACATGGCCTCCTAAAGACAAAACATTCACAAGGTAGTAAAGCTGAAAATTGGGGAGTAGAGGACAAGGACTTTGCAGTCTGATATTATTGCAAGTTATTCATCTATGTAAGAGCCCTGAGCATGTTTCTTTCCTAGAGTGATTATATGGATGCCTATGGGGTAAAGGAGAGACTCACAGGAATATTAGAAGATGACCCAGCCAGCAACACTGTTTCTTTCCTTTCCAAGGGGATCCCAACCACATGGTGGAGCTATGTGTCTAGAGAACTTTAGGATCCTGTGGAAAGTGGAGTTTATTGGAGGAGGAGGAAAATGGCATTGATTGCCCATGGTCATTATTTATTCATTCAGTCAACAAATATTTATGAAGTTTTTACTACGTACAAGACACTGCTTAGGCTCTGGGAATGCATAGACAAATGTAAAACAAGAAATCTATTTCCTACTATAGGAAGATGACCTGTACATAAATAAATCAATACAAAATCAATTAAAAAAATTAGGAAAAGAGCTAACAATTGTGAGATCAGGAAAGGCCTGGTATAAGAAATGACAGTTGTGAGGAGTCCAAAACATAGCTAGAGACCCTAAGAGGTGGAGGTAAAGAGCAAGGGCATTTCAAGAATAGGACACAGCCTGTATGAAGGCAGAGAGGAGGAAATTATAAGCAGACTAAGTTGACTGGAACACAGAGTATGAAGGTGTAACAGCAATCTTGCTAGCAGCTGTTGTGGCTGTGTAAGACCAACAACAACCAGCGCACAGAAAGCTGCTCACACAGATTTTTTGATCGGCTTTACTAAGGAAAGTAACTTCAAGGGGTTAACAATCTCAGTTTAATCAAACATACATATATCATTCACTTAATTCAGAGGGAAAAAGATCAGCCCCCTGAACTTCAAGGCAAATACAAGCAAATTACAAACAGAGACAATATAAACAGACCAAATCACAATTCAGTTACCAGAAAAGAACCAATGGGTCTGGGTTAGCAAAGCCAGGGGCGGGGGGAGGGGAGGGGTAGAGAGTGCAGTAACAACGGATTGCCCAGAATCTCAACACTCTTTCCATGAGTGAGCCCCAAATGTCAAACACCAAAGTCAGATCTTATATAACCATCTCAGGGCTCTGGGGTACTTAATTACCTCAGTGTGGAGAAGCACTCAAACAAAGAACAGCGAAAAATCCCATTTTGCTGGCCATTACAGTTGAAAGGCAAGGCTCATCAAAGGTACTTAATTACCTCAGCATTCCAAAGGAGAAGACAACAAAAAGTCCCGCCCTGATTGCCGTTACATTGCCTTAGGGCTGAGAAACACTCCAAGACAAAAGATCCCATTTTACCTGCCCCATTCAAACAAAGGCCAGAATCATTAAAGGCACTTAAGAGAAGAACTGCAAAAAGTCCCACCTTCATTACTGATACAGAAGGAGACAGTGAGATCAGTCTGGAAAGATAATCCATAGCTGGATTGTGAGGAGCTTTAAATGCCAGACATGGGACTTTGTCAGGCAGTATACTCAATGAAATGGGGAGCCATTGAAGTTTTTTGAGCAAGGGAGTGAAATGGTCATGATTGTACTTTATAAATATCAATTTGGCAGCTCTGTGGAGGATAGAGAGAAAAAGGGAGAGATTATAGGAAGGGAAACCAATTAAGCTATTACAATAGTCCAAGCAAGAGGTGATTATAGCATGAACTAAAGCTTTATACAGGTTCAGGACATTAGGAGAGAAGTTGAACTAATGGTAAAAATTTTCATTTTTATATCATTTTCAGCTTCATAAATTGCTTTCTTCAGAATGATTCTGTGAGGTAGGGAGTATAAACATGCTCCTCATTTTATAAATGAAGAAATCGAGGCTTACATAAATAGAATGACTTGGCTAAGGTTACACATGGTTATTAAGTGTGAGAGTCTGGATCTGAACAGAGGCATCCTGACTCCAGAACACTTACCACTAACCACAATGTCACCTTGTCTCCAGAGCTTATCAAGGCTGTGCTGAGTGCTGGGCAGAGATGGGAAGAGGGTTGAGGGAAGGGTGGTACCATCATTACCCTTCCTTCAGAAATGAAACTTGGCAACACCAGCTCAGAAACATTACACTTTCTAATTCACCTGATTTACACAGAACAAGGAACATTCTGATTTGTGTATTATGTTCCATGGTTGTATAACCTTTCTATTAAAGCTGTGTTAGACAAATTTCCTCATTTGTCAGCTCTTCTAATTTCAGTTATCATGCCGTGGAATAAAGAATACTGGAGTCAACATCCTGGATCTGACACTTTTCTCTGTGTCTGTGTGCTAAATTATTTCATCTCGAAAGACTTTGGTTCCCTCATCTATAAGACTGGATTAATAATATTGGTAATGCCAACATTATAGAAACATTGTAAAGAAAAATACTTAGTAAAAAGCTATTAGATAATGATTCCTCCTTTCAGATAGATGTCTGAGTAACTACAGTAAGTACTCAAGATGGGTTCTAGGTCAAAGGGAGAATCAATCTATGAAGAGTTGAAAACTTGTATAATTTTTGTTGTTCAGATGAGGAAATTGAGGCAAACAGGGTTAAGTGACTTGCCTAGGATCACACAACTAGTAAGTATCTGAGGCTAGATTTGAATCAGGAAGATGAGTCTTCCTGACTTCAGAAATCAGGCCCTAGAGGATTTTCAGCATGCTCTACCTTTTACTAACTCACATGGAATCTCTGAATCAGAGCATGTACAGGGATTCTATGATTGTTTCTTGTCCACTGACTCCATGACTTTTGAATGACCACTGAACCACAACTGGAGTGTGAAAATTAATCAATAAAACTACTAATCAGCCAAAGCAATTTTTCTCTCTTCTCTGCTGGGATCAAAGGAAGACATGGACGAAAGCTCTCTGGCCCGCCCCGTCTAGGCAAACGTGGCTTGTGAATTCATGGTGCTGCCATTCTTTGCCTCTTTGCTTCTGTTCTTACCTATTTTTTAGGTAAAGGAGTATTATTTGTAATATTTGAAATGTCAGAGGACCGCAGGGTTCCCTAAACTGGAATCCATGCCAGAGTTTTCTGACAGCCAAGTCTAGTATCCCATCCAACTATGAATGGACAGAGACCAACAAGGGAGGGATTCACCCAGTGACTATGTTCCATCTACAAGTGAACTAGAGGGACAAATGCTTGGTAGTAACCACTTAAAATTGAAGCATACTTTCCCCTAGGACCATGATGGTAGAGAGGAAAATATGCCCCTTCTGGTTGAGAAAATTGCCTTATAACTTCTGTTCTTATTATATTTTCTCAGTAAATATTCCTTTGAAAAGCTAATTGATGTTAATAGGTTCTGTGACACAGGAGTGCCAATTATTAGAGAACACAACAGAACAGGGACTCAGACTGGTAGTATTCGAGATACCCCCCCAATTCCTCAGGCTTACCCTTAGGACCCTGAGGGGGAAGCAAAGCCAATCCAGTTGCCCTCCAAAGGACCCAGATTGTCAGTGGAATGGGAGTTGAGATAAGTAGCCCTGGTTTCCAAATAAAGGCAAAAAATGATTGATTGACTAGTTCCTGATTAAATGCCCTCAGCTCACCATTTCTTTACCCCAGATTTCCTAAAGTTTTGTGTAATCTTCTTTTCTGGGTTCTATCTACTAGAATGGAAAAAATGCTTCATGAAATCCTCCAATATTTTGATATTTCAGGCATCCTTATGGAATATAAAAGTCCAAGGTCACCATTTTAGGCCACCACATTAACATCAAATGATAAAGGACATGCTGCCCTTGAGACACCTGTTAGGAAAGTGAAAGGATGAGGTTACTTGCACTCCTCAATTTCTATTCTGCTTTTCTCCCACAAAGGAAACCTTTGTTAAGCCGCTTCGTCACCTGTGGAAGCTGAATATTCTGCAGCATTGGACTTGCCACCATTTATAGTACTGACACTGATTAGCTGGACCCACAGGTGAGAAAGGTATTTAACCATTTTTTGTTAAGGTACTATCCCCTGTTCTATATTTAATCATTCAGTTCGGGCTCAATTCAGTCATGGTGAGCCTTGCCTCTAAATAAATGCCTTTTTATCATACTCATTGGCTCTTTAACAAAATTATCTCAGTGACTATTCTAATTATAATATACTAGATTATAGCTCACAAGTCTAGTGTTTCCCCAAAAGGGGGAAAGCAACATATACAATTTAATCAGGCATAGGATTAGTAATTTATGAATTTATGTCTATATACGTAAGAATGGCTAAACATAAAAAAACCTTTGGAAGCAAGGATTAACAGAATTAACAAGGTTCAGCAACAACTTATAATTTTGATTGCAATGATCTGGGAAAATAACATTTAAGCCTAATCAGAATAGAAAGTATCTTCTCAAGACCAAATCAGGCATTGAGCATTTCACTTTGACTTGTCACTGTCTAATCAAATGGCCAAGCATTGGCCAGGCTTCTTATCAATGACCACTCTCTTTGAGACAAAAGCTTCTCCTACCACTAGCCAGTTCCTGCTGCATAATATGCATTAATCATTAAGCATGCGCTTTTAAATATCAATCCTTTGGTACTTTCTGGTGTTAATGATCTGGTCCTGAATTGTTATTATAAATTCCTCTATTTCCACAAACAAATTCATTACCCAGTTATTCACTTGATGCTTCTTTATCAATATAGAGTTGGCTGGGGGTTAGAGATGATATGGCAGAGTGATAGGAAGCAGTGTGATGGGTTGCTTTCCTTAAACTCTTCCAGACAGATTTAAAAATACAATGAGAGTGAATGCTGAAGGGGAAATCCAGAAAAAGTCACAGTGAGTCCTTCGTCCAGTTAAGGTCAGCAGATAGTCAGAGAGGTTTGCAGATAATGGAAACAGGTTAAGCCAGGAATACCCTTCAAGGCACTCTAATGCCCAGGGAGAAGTTATGCACCAGGGCAAAAGGAGGTCTCAGACCCAGAGCAGGACCCCTCCAGACCCATACTGGGGCACTGCAATGAAGGCAAGCACAAACTTTGTTACCCATTACCTTGTTCTCGGTAGATCCAGGGCAGACTGAAAAAAGAACCTGTGGAGGAGAGGAACATTCTGGATTGGGAGGCCCTGGGCTATGTATAGAGAAAGGAAGAAGATCAAAAGCCAGTGGCAGCAGCAGCACTGTGGCTCAGAACTCAGGCACAGAGTAGGGTCTCATTTTCAGCATCTAGCTCAACCTACAAAAGAATACTCAGGGCAAGGATCCCAGACCAAAGGGGAACCTACAATGCTGCCACTCTAAGCTGCCAGAGTTTTACAGCTGGCTTATGGGGGTAGAGTCCAGCAGAAATCTACTCTCCCACAAACCCAAATCCAGGTCAAGAATTTGCAAAGATGAGAAGGAGGAGGAAGAATAGGAGGAGGAAGAGGAGTATAAGGAGGAGGAGGAGGAGGAGGAGGAGGAAGAGGAAGGAGATGGCCAATCCACCTTTGACTTTGCTTTGGCTCTGACCACTGTGGGAGCACTGAAACAGTCCAGATTCCTAGTACGTCTCTGAGATCCTAGAATAGTGCACCAATCAATATTCCAAGAAAGAAACAGTAGGATCAGCCCAGACCTTCCCTCGAGAAGTGTGACACAGCACAGTCTTAACATGAAGTCCAAAGTCAGGAAGCAATGGGAAAAAATGGGCAAACAAATTTTAAAAACTCTACTATAATAAGCTATTACGGTGGCTCAGAGCCAGAAGGCATCACAACCTGACTCATTGCCTAATTAGCTTATTAACAAAAGGTGTGCAAGCCTTCCTACAAGCAAGCAAGTGGTCCCTCTTTAATAGGCTCCACATGAGGCCTATTAATGGGCAGGGAAGATTTTACACCCCCCTCCATTAACATTACAGAGGGGTAACTGACACTTGAATCTCACTCATCTGAACTGGTCAAAAGAAAAAATACACACACACACACACATACACACACACACACACACACACACAGAGTTGGATACATTTCACTCAAAAGGGAAATAGGAGAGAAAGAAGAGAAGACGATGAGGGTAATCGGAGCAAGAGTAGATTGAGGGAGAGTTTAGTCCTAAGCAAAACAAATTCCAAGGATATACAAATATTTGTAGCTCTTTTTGAGGTGGCAAACAGTGAGAATCTGTGAGCATGCCTATAAATTCAGGAATGAATGAATAAGTTAGATGTATACAGACATAGATAACATACATACATACATACATACATGTTGGAATATTGTTATGCTGAACTCTTATCAGCACGACCAACCAGAATTCTGGAGGACTAATGATGAACTATGTTACTCCTGTCGTAATGCAGAGGTCAGAACACCGAATGCAAAATGTGACAAATATTTTTAGGACCTGACCAACATGGAAATTCATTTCTATTGACTATATATGTTCGTAATGGACTTTGTTCTTCTTGAATTCTCAGCTAAAGGGGAAATTAATAATTATCTGTTAAAGGGGTAGAAGGGCGAGAAGGTAGTGGTCAAACAAATTTTTTTGAAAAACAAAACTTGAAATTTCTGATCAACACAATGACTAATCATAATTCCTTAGGGACTGATGATAACATATGTTACTCAGCTCCTAAGAAAGAAGTAATGGACTCAAAGGGTAGACTGAGACATATTTTTTAGACATGGCCAATGCAAAAATTTGTTTTGCTTGACTATATATTTGTAATAAGGGTTTTATTTTTCTTGCTTTCTCAATGGGATGGGGGAACAGGGAAGGGAAGTGGGAGAAAGAAAAAGTTCATCTTTGTTTGAAAATAACCTGAAATTTAATTTAAAAATAAAAATAAGAGTTAGCTGAAATTCAGGCCCCATGGAGGACCTTATGATTTCATTCTTGGCTCATAGCTATTTCAAAGGATCTATTTGGAGGTAAACAGGTTTCTATTACATTTGAGAAATTCAATGACATATATCTGTTACTAGCCCTTGCTATTACTCAGTGAAAGGAGGTCTACTTACTCCAAAATCTTCCTACAAGTTTTTGACGTATTTATCAAGAAATCAAAGAATGTCTTTTAGTCCTCTTCCTCTTTTTGGTAAAGAAATGTTAGCTGTTTTATAGCTGCCTTAAGGTAATGTTTTGTTAATGTTTTTGTTAATATCGTATGGGATTTTAAGACACTTTATAAGTATGTTGTGGTTCATTTCAGTGTTCCAAAACCATACATTAAGAATGTTATTATATAGGTGTTAATTGGTTCTAAAAATGTTCTTTCCATTTGGCTTTGATTTTAAGTGCCAATAAGTTTCTTAACATAATCGGTATCAATCTCCATAATACGTCTGGCCTAGAGGAGACTAAGATACTTGTAGGTATCACCTTCACAACGCATAGAATAGTATCTGCTACTTAACAGACATGTAAATTCTTGTAGATTGATGGAGTGATGAATCTATTGGTTCTGCTACTTAACAGACATGTAAATTCTTCTAGATTGATGGAGTGATGAGTCTATTGGTTCATTGGGACTTCTGGTTTCAAGCTTGAAGCCTTCAGTGTCTGTCTTTCTTTGGTGTGTGTAAAATCTGAACAATATTTTGACATCATTGGAAAAAGATTCTATGTGACAAAGGAATTATTGAACATAGTATATTGTGGAGCCATATAGCTTGATGGAATCCATTTGTATAAAATGATTAATAAGACACTTTTATTTGATTCTCTCTTTTATTTGAAAGCCACATTTAGTTCTATTGAAGAGAGATAATAATAGATTTAAGGTTAGGGAGAACCATGATGGACTTAAACTGTCTCTTGAAAATCTCACATTTTAATACAACTGTTTTTGATATCATGTTGGCAGTATAGTTAAAGAAAGATTTTTTTGTGAACATCAAACAATAACATCTTCATTATGCAAGAGTTCATTTTATATGTTTTAATTAAATGAATAAGTCATAGTTATAAAACTGAATCAAAGACTTAGTAATAAATAACAAGGGCTTTATAAATATCATAGTAACTTTTAGGCAGCTTGTTCAGTAATTAGTGAATCAATAAAAAGTTGCTCTTTATACTCCCTGGGACATTTTAACTCACACTTCTTATTCCTTGTTTTCTTCTGTTTATGAATTTTTCTTTTTAGTGATACCATCCATGAATACCATCTACACAATATGCAAAGGGTCTGTATTTGCAAGAATTACCAGTAAATCTTAGGCACCACATCTCTCCTGTCAGATTGGCTAACATGACAAAACAGGAAAATGATAAATGCTGGAGAGGATGTGGGAAAATTGGAACATTGTTACATTGCTGGTGGAGTTGTGAACTGATCCAGCCATTCTGGAGAGCAATTTGGAACTACGCCCAAAGGCTATAAAAATGTGTATACCCTTTGACTCAGCAATACCCCTTCTAGGGCAGTATCCCAAAGAGATCACACAAGTGGGAAATGGACCAGTATGTACAAAAATATTTATAGCAGCTCTTTTTATGGTGGCAAAGAACTGGAAATCAAGGGGATGCCCATCAATTGGGGAATGGCTAAACAAGTTGTGGTATATGAACATAATGGAATACTATTGTGCTATAAGAAATGAGGAGCAGATGGATTTCATAAGAACCTGGAAAGACTTATGTGATCTGATGCTGAGTGAGGGGAGCAGAACCAGGAGAATATTGTACACAACCACAGATACATTGATTCTGTGATGACTAACTCTGATAGACTTGGCTCTTCTCATCAATTCAAGGTTCAAAGACAGCTCCAAAAGACTCATGATGGAAAAAGCTATCCACAGTCAGAGAAAGAATTACAGTCTGAATGCAGATTGACGCAAACTATTTGCTCTCTTTTATTTTCCTTCTTTTTTAGTTTTGTTTCTTCTTTCTCATGTTTCATTCCATTGGTTAAAATTTTTCCTTACAACTGGACTATTATGTAAATAAGTTCAATGCAAAGGTATATGTAGATCCTATATCGAATTACATGCCATCTTGGGGGTAGGGGGAAGGACAGGGATGGAGAGAAAATTTGGAACTCAAAAACTTGTGGAACTGAGTGTTGTAAAATAAAAAATAAAAAATAAATTAAAAAAAAAAGAATTACCAGTAAAAAAAAGTATGCAATGCCTCCTGATTTAAAAAAAAAAGGAGGATCAGATTTGTGATTAAAAAGAAATTGAGGAAGTGCTTTGTTAGTAATTTATGCATCACTGTAAAGTATTTGAACCAGTAGTTATGGTTCTTATCTGGACTTTACACTTTCCACTTTTGCAGAGGAAAAGGCAGCTAACCTCTTTTGCAGAGAAGCTAGAAATTTCAATCACCTCCATTAATGTAATTGTCTGGTCATTCATTCATTATATAAATGGTATGAAAGCTTTCTGTTTCTCATTTAAGTCAAGCTGAATCTTCATTGTGTGGGACTTCTTGTGACCATAGATAGACAGAAATTTTCCCAATTCATTTTTTTTTCTTTAGGCTCTGTGTGCATGCGTGTGTGTGTGTGTGTGTGTGTGTGTGTGTGTGTATCTGTCTGTCTGTCTCTGTCTCTCCCTGTCTGTCTGTATGTTTCTGTCTGTCCATCTGTCTCTGTCTCTCTCTTTCTCTGTCTCTCTCCCCCTCCCTCCCTCCCCCTCTTTCTCTCTCTGCTCATTTTATTGCTTCTTGAAACTCTGTAGTAAATATTTTGATGATGTTGAATGATGTAGTTTTGTTCTTTGAACTAGTTTGATGCCTTGTGTTACCTTAATATTTTAACATTTGCTTCTAGTTGCTGATGGAGGTAAACTAGAATTTTGGGCATGCATTTCACCTAAATTCCTTTCTACATATATTTTTTTGTTATTGCTTTTAATTTAATTTAATATCCCATTTAAGTTTTCTATTGCTTGGACCAGCTAGACATTGAAGCAATCTTCCAGGACCTTTCTGTAGATCTTCAATAGCTTTCTTGGATCCCTTCTGCCATATTTATGTTTGATGTCTGTCCTTAAGGGGTTTTCTTTGATAGTTCTACTTTGCTTCCTATGATTCGTACTATGACAATGGTTAGCAGACATATTGCTGTGTGAAAGTCTTGAAATGTATTTACACTTTTAAAAAATGCTGTGGAGAATACATTCGTTGATGACAGTTATAGCAGATGCTAGTTTTGCTAAATTACTCTACTTTGGAATAATTGGTCTGCTAATTGGATTCATATCAACAAACTCAAAAGAACTTTTTAAAAGTCCAGAAAAAGCATTCCTATCTTCATTTCAGATACTTCCATGCTTCTTTTGTCATCTATCTTACTACTAATTATAATTTCTGGAACTTGCATTAAGGAAATATTTTCAATGGCCTCAGGGGTCGTAGTTTAGAAGCTCACGAATTTCATCTCTTGTTTTGTTTAAACTTGGCTCAGAGTTGAAGTCATTTCTTATGATTGTCCTTCCCTGTTCAGCAATACATCATTACCAAATATATTTCAACGCATAATCATCACCACCACATAATCACTGCACCCTGGTTCTTTTTCAGTCCAAAAATTGGATTATAATCTTTCGTCGAATAATAGCCGCATGGTATAATTTTGATTGTCACTCCACTTAAAAGGCAAACAGAGCAGCAATGTATTCGCCAGTGGCATATGGATATGCAGTTATCTCTTGCTCATTGGTGATCCATGAGCCTAGAATTCTCAGTGAGTGCACACTGTCAGTATATTTCCCAAAGCCGACTGGTGTGGTTTGTTTAGAGCGCTGCAGTACTAACAGTATTGTCACTCAACCCAGGGAAGAGCCAGAGGTGCAAGGGGAGCCAGCCGCAGGCAAAGTTGCCATGAGTAAGTCACATGATATGGTAAGACTTGTATCTTCCTACACTAGCTAAACTGTACAGTTCATCTGCCAATGATACAGTTTAATAATAAATGATTTTAAGTAATCCTGGCACAATTTTTAAAATTTCACGTAATAGTCACACCCCAATTTTTGCAAAAAAATTTGTCACCAAATCTGCAATGATTATGCAGTGATATACAGTATGTGACTTGAAGCTGAGAATACTATTGACCAAAAGCATTACGAAGATCTTGCCTGCAACTGATCAGATGTGTTTTCAATTTTGTTATAAAGAATTGCTGGCACATAAAGAATTCTTGTCTTTGGTTCATTTCACATGCATTCATGGTTTGCCTGTTTTAATGGTCAGCACCTAACCTTCCTATTGCTTTTTTTTTTCCTTTGTACCTGTAACATTAGGTACTGCTGTGGATCACGAGGGTCTGTTCTTCCTCATTTTCTCTTCTTTTGGTTAATAGAAAAAGAGTTCAGCCACCAGGACCTTCACTCATATGACATGACACTCAGAGAGCTTTAAGGAAAATGTAAGTAAGCCTAGAGTTTGAGTTTTAGGGTTCTGTTTGAGAGAATTATAAAATCATTCATAAAACTAAACTGCGACTCAATAACCCCTGGGCAGGGGAGGTGGGGTATCTCTTAACATCTCATGCTTGAATCATAAAATTTTGTGTGGATGGTTTGTGAAATACAAAACCTTTCAGGACCATCCCTCTATGAAAAGTCTGATCCCAAATAATGACATTCCTATAGACAAAAAGAATGAATTAATTTTTTAAAAGAGACAACTAAGCCCACAAACTATGGTAGACAAAAGAAATGGGACATAGCTGTCTTTTTTCAGCTTTGCCTACACATACAGAAGGATGGAAGGGGGAGGACAAAAAAAGAAACTCCTCAGTTGACAGGCTTTACAAAGACAGAAGATTTCACTACTAATCAGGTCTTTCCTCCAACTGGTATGTTGCAATCCTAGCTGACTACTTTGGATGCTGATGCTGGCCACCAGGAGTCCATTTGTTTTCCACTCCCAATAAATAGTATCTGCCTGGTGTCCCACTCACTGTAGCCAAGGTCACATTGTATCCCAGCCCTCCTCTGTCTCAGTATCCCTAACTTCTTGCTACCTCAAGATATCATCCTCTCTCAGTACAAATCCTGTGAAGTCATGATAGACATCCCCATCCCTTCCAAGGAAGGTATTTCATTGGTCTTTGGAAATTTGTAAGAGGTGTTATAATAGAGTTAACTCTCATTGCTGGGGTAGTGGTATAGGAAGGGGTCTGTTTAGAAATGACTAATGTGAAAAAGAAAAGGAGTCGATTAAACTAAATTGAAATTAAAACCATGTCAAACTTTCAGCCTTCAGAATCGGAATCATTGTTTTAGAACCAGAAGGGAACCTGGAGGTCACAAAGTCCAAGCCACAGAGATGAAGTGACTTGACCAAGTTTTCCATGCAGAGCCAAAATTTGAACTTAGCTCTCCTGACTCTGAAAATAGCGCCCTCTTTTTCCACTGTTTCCTAATGAGTTTACAAGTCCGTTAGCCTCTGGAGTTTGATGGGTTTATGTGGCAATGAGCTTTTGCCCACAGAGAATGTGAACATGCACATTGGTACCTTTTTCAGAGGACAAAAGCCAACTCATTGACTGTGGCTGCTCCAGGATAAACTGGTTGGTTTGAAACCACCCTGTGGAGTCCTCTAGGCAGGAGATGGACTTTAGTGACTGAGGCTGTCTCCAAATAATTTTTCTAGCTCAGACTACTGGGAGAATGGATTCTTGTTGGAAGAGCCAACCCCTTGTACTAGCCCACAACAGGAGTATTCATCTGGGCTTCTTTTCCCTGTTTCCTTTTTTCCTTTTTCCTGATAGAAATCCTGAAAATCCAGTCGGTGAGGAAGGTGTGGTTGGAGGTGGAATTTTAGAAAAAGCTTGATGGGGCTAAGGCATCATTAATGGCTGCCCAGGAGCAGAAGCACATGGAAGGTGCACATGTTTGCCCAAGAGGCCTGTGAGTTCCTGACTATCTTTCACCTCTTTGTTCTATTTTGAGTACTGGTCAGGGACCTGAGACCTGAAAGTGTGAGGGAAGACATTCCTAGTACAAGTGAGTGCTTAAACATTTACATAACATACATATAGCCCTGTCCATATACATATGCACATTTACAGCAAATAGAAAATGTGTGAGAACTACCAATTTTTGTCCTAAGAAAGAAACTCACATTTTAACTAGTTAATTTAATGTTTTCAGATAGCCCCAAAACAGTGCCTCCTGTACTCTCTCATGCTTTTACTGTGGCTGTGGCAGTAGTAGCCAAAAGGAAGCACATAAGACAAAGAATCACGTTTTTGTCTTTTGCTTAATGAGTTTCTTTAGTCACTGACCTAATCCTCTCCATTCTTACTTATATTGGTTTATCTTAAATACTGGGCATGTGTTCCTAGAATCATAATCAATGTCATTCCAACATGGTAGAAGGTAGGGTATCGACTACCCTGGCACAGTCTAGAAGACCCTAGAGTCACCCACATGATATGATTAGTCTTTGAAGTTGAAATTGTGAGCAGGGCACTAAATACATACCTAACACTTATCTGTCTACTGTGTATGGGTGTATGAGGGAGAGACAGACAGAAAGACTAAATGAGAGAGATGGAGTGAGAGAAAATGGGGGAGGGGGGGAGAGAGAGAGAGAAAAAGAGAGAGAGAGAGAGAGAGAGAGAGAGAGAGACAGAGACAGAGAGACAGAGACAGAGAGAGAGACAGATAGAATCACATGGGAAATGCATGACCATATTTTGTGATAGGTGGTGCAGTGGATAGAGCAGTGCCTGGAGTCAGGAGGACCTGATTTCAAATCCATCCTCAGACACTTACTAGCTATGTGACCCTGGGCAAGTAACTTAATCCTATTTGCTTCTATCTCTTCATCTGTAAAATGAGCTGGGGAAGGAAATGGCAAACCTCTCCAGTATCTTTGCCAAGAAAACCCCAGATTGGGTCACAAAGAGTCAGACACGACTGAAATGACTGAACAAGAACAGCAATATTTTCCCAGAAGTTTTAGAATGGTGAATCGCATTTAACTTGTTACTTTTTTCTTAATCCACAGTAAATGACTGGATGTTGGGGCTGATTAAATATTCATTCCTATTTATTTGTATACTTTTGTAAATTTTTTCAATCAAACTTAATAAGCATCAAAAATGCAAATGTTTAAGTATCCGTAGCAGATGTGGAATAAAATCTTATATAAAGCCATAACATTTAATATAGTAGAAATAGAGAATTAATAGATGACAAATGAATATGAAATGTGCTTCCCTTGTGTCCTTCTCCAAGACTACCTGAGGTTTCACTACATTTGGCTTTATTTTCTTCTTTTGTGTATAGCAGATGTTGTGGTCTGGCTGATCCTATTTTGTGTCAAAAACTTTTAAAAGCAATACTGTAAGAAATAAGTACTGATTGATGATTGAGGCAGATTTCCCAGACAAACTTGGTGCACTCAGCTATATGTCACAGAGTGTTCATGGATTCTTCATTCCCAGGATCTCATCTGAGCTTCACAATTCTGTGATTTCTTACGTTCCTCACGGACAAAATCCAGGAGAAGCAAATACTCCATGTCGCCCCTATTTTGACGAAGTTGCTTTTTAGCTAGTTTCTCCACAGCATTTAGAAGAAAAGTCCTTACATATGTCTCTTTTTTTACACGTAATCCTTCCAAGTAGTGAGTAAGGGCATTATCCTTAGACTTCCTGTGAAATTCCTGAAAGCGGCCATAATAATAGTGGATCTCTTGCTTTCTCACATCCTCAAGCTGCTCCATCCGTAATACGCTCTGAAAGTTTTCTTCTGCATTTGTATAGTCACCATCTTCTGCATACATCTTGGCCAAATTTATATAAGCCAACACAAACCTAGGCTTGTACTCGATTGCCTTCTTAAAGTGATGCAAGGCTAATTTAATTTGTCTGTCAAAGAGTACTCTCATTTCAGGCTTGTTTTTTATCTGAAGCATTTGATCCTTATAGCAAAGTCCCACCTGGTGATGTAGGACAGCAGATGTTGGTATTTCCTGCAAAGCAAGTTTTAAGAAATGAAGAGCTTTTTCCAGGGAGCCTTTTTTTGGTAAAATTTGGCTGCATAGCGAAAGACATAGGGCTGTGACGACCTGGCTCTTAAAGCCTCTTCGATGTACCTTTCTCCCTCCTCTGGATATTGGTCCTGAAGTTTCAGGGCAAGAAGAGCCTTAATATAAGCATCTTCTGGATTGAGTATGGCTGCCCGTCTTAGGGGTTCCAGAGAAATGCTACGAGGATCTCCTCGGAAAAATTCATCCAGACGGTACACCACAATCGCAAATCCAGTGTTAAATTCAGGGTTGTCTGGCTGTGATTGCAGGGCTTTTTGGAAACAGACTCTGGCCCTTTCATAATACCTCCCCCCAAACTTGAGCAGGGCCCACCCTTCCTCACAGTCAATTTCCGGAAGCTCCACTCTATAGCGGGAGGGACTTGAAAGGTTCTGGCAACTTGCCTCCACCTTGTCCAGGTAAGTCTGAGCTTCTGGGAGTCTGCCCATGTGATAATAGATCCAAGCATAGTTTCCCCAGGCCACAAGGCTTTGTATTTCTGCTTGTTCAGCATGGTCCCGTTGGATTAATTCTTCAGCCTTTCTCAAGCTTTCCAAGGCTTCCTCATTTTCTCTTTTCAGGTGCTTTACATAGGCCAATGTGCTATGTATTCCCACATTGAATTTTGTGCCCAGGAATTTAATCTCCTGCAAAATTCTGTCCTCTAAATCAGGTAAGTCAAGGTCTCCTCTTGGTAAATCCCATGTAAAGTGACATCGCAATTGGATCAGGGCATCCCTGATGGGATTTCCCTCAGACATCTCACTGTGGATACAAAGAGCATTCCATTAGTAGGTGAGAATAGCAAAAATGATCACCCTAAACCCTATAATATCCATTATACTTTCTTTCAGTTCCCTTCAGGCCCTATATTCCTGGGCTATAACTGAATAATAGTGGTTACTCTCTCACTGCTATCTCTTCTTTTAGGGACAGGAGTTCTTAACTATTTTTATGTCATGATCTGCTCTGTCAGTCTAGTGAAGCCTATGACCTGTTCTCATAGTAATAATTTTATATGCATAAGACAAAATATAGAGGATTACAAAGGAAACCAGTTATATTGATATGTAGTTATTAAAATATTTTTTAAAACAATTCATGAAAGCCAAGTTAAGAACCTTTGTTCTAGAGGATCAGTACAGATGTGTTGCTGGAATATGTCCCTGTCACTCAGGGCTCTATGTAGAGGAGAGAAGGAAGCAGGAGTTCCAGGAACTTCCCTTTCTCACCTGCAGGAGCTGATATCTCACCCTCTGTATGTGAACCACCATGGGAGGTGTTTAAAATTAAAATGACAAGGCATTATGAACTCCTTTCTTGTACCAGAGAGGGAAGGAGGGAATAAGCATTTAAAGGGCGCCTACTATGTGCCAGGTACCATGCTAAGCGCTTTACAAATATTTCATTTGATCCCTAAAACACTGTGAAGTAGATGCCATTATTATCCCCATTATACAATTTGAAAAACTGAGACAAACAGGGTTAAGCCACTTAGCCATGGTCACACAGCTAGCATCTGAGGCCAGATTTGAACTCAAGTCTTCCTGATTCCCTGCCAAGCATTTTACCTACTACCTAGCTGCTTCTGGAAAACTCGCCCAGATGAAGAAGGCATGAAGAGCATCCTTTTCGTCAATCACTATTGCCCTTTGAATGATCCTCTGTTTGGTTATTAATAGCCAGTTATTAGTAGCTAGTTATTAATAGGGGTTTTTTTCCTCTTTTTATTTCTTCATTCACAGCCTGGTCCTGGTGAAGGATGCTAACAATGAGACATTCTCCTCCATCTTGGGTGAAATCTCACCCAACTGGGAGAGCTTATTTCTGATTAAAGGGTAAACAATCAGGAAGGTGATGCCATGATTTGCAAGTGAATTGGATTTAAGTGAGGGAGGGCTATGCAAAGTCACCAACCTTACTCTCTCCTCTAGAGCCATCTAGGCCCAGTGGGAAGGTATAGATCAAGATGACTGGAGATGGCCCTGAATGCAGTGGGAAACTTTGGCCTTTTTAAGCTAAGACACCTGTGACAGCACCACAATGAATCCCTTACTTGGCAGATACATGGCTGTGGGGGTTGGGGTGGGATGGGGTTCCTCAGGAAGGAAAAGCTTTGCTTGCTTCTACATAATCACAATCTCCCCATGTCAGGGTCCTAAGAGGCTAAAGCCTGCATGAGCTCATCCTGACTGAGATGAATGAAAAGCCTGAGAAACAGAGTTTCTGGGTAATTAATAATCAATTTATTAATTAGGCGAGTACATAATCAATAAATTGAGGTCAGTGGTTCTCTCAGAAACCAAAGACCCCTGAAGGGAAGCTGCTGAATGTTAAAATACTTTGGAAAAAGGGGTGTCCCTGAGGTTGAAAATGAATCCTGATTGGTTAACAATTAATGAGAGAATGAATATTATAATGAGAGGTGAGCTTTCTTTAATGAGAGGCTGGGGGGGGGGGGGGGAGGATAACTTGACTTTGATCATGTTGGCATGCTTGGACAAAGAGACTCATCTTCACCCAGACCATTCCCTCATGAGGCAATCTAGATGAGGATCCATCCCCACCCAGACCACTTAACCAAGACCTTTCAGCTCTGACATTTTATGAACTCTTTTTATAATATAATGTATAAGTTCTTATAATGTATTATACCATCTAAAATATAGGGTTATCTAGAGCAGGGAAGAATAATGAATAAATTAATGAATTATATTTCTGCTTCTGTTCCCCGAGCTAATTGTTTAAGTTATGGCTTCTCAAGCAGCTACTCAAAAAGTACTTTCTGAACTTATACTAAGGAACAATCAGTGTGTTATGGGATACAAATGGCATATACGACGATGGTCCTGGCCCACGGGGGATTTTTACCCTTTTTTTGAGCTTTTCAAATAATGGCTTTATGAAAAACAAAAATTGTGCAATTTGGATCAAAGATACATTTTTTACAAAAGCAGACCTGACCAGCAAAGGCACTTTTCCAATAGAAGCCCAGCAGGCAGCCATGGACCTCATTTGCTGTTTTCCCAGAGCTGCAGAGACCCTAAGATCCCCTTTCACCCTCCCCCACCTCAACTCCTCTGGCTTTGCCCTCCCCCCTCAGTAAAAGTGCTACTAGATTTAAACTCTAGGTTATTTAGAGCAAGATGCTCCAACTTTCTCTCCCCGTGATGATCAGGTCGCTCCCATCCTTCTTTTCTTTGTAAACACTGATAAAAAGAGGAGGGATGTTGAGCTCTAGAGGACCTCTGGGAAACAAGAGCAGAAAAGACCCAGAGTGCCAGCTCTGCCCTCCTCCCTCAGCCTGAAAGACTACCTCCAAAGATTGCCTGGAAATCCTAGATTCAAGGGAACATTTGGCAGGAGGGCATCTCCCCGAACATGCTCCTCAGGACCCATGTGGGTGGTCTGGTGGGGAAGCCACCACTGTAGCCCTAGCAAAGGGCAAAGGTCTGGACTTTGTTCCCTCTGGGGCACCAAGCTAGACTTAGCACAAGGGAAGTCAGTGCACTATGACTGGCTGACTAAAGTTAGCTTGGGAAGAATGCTGAGCTATCCACTGAATCCCACCCCCACCCCCAATAACCCCACTAGCTATGGGGAACTTTTCCTTTTCCTTGTCCTAGTCCTCAGGAAGCCAACTTCTCTACCAGGCCTGCTACTTCTAAGGACCTTGTGTCTCCAACAACTAGGCTGATGGTTTGAGGGCAGGCTCAGCTCTCCTGGGTAATGGAGGACAGGGAATCCATTGCTCAGTCCATTATCTCCCTTTTCTCCTTGACCACAATCTAAGAAGGAACACGGTCTCTTTAGACACAAGGAGAGCATTCTGAACTCTGTGTGCCCTGGCCTGTTGCTCTAAGGATACTAACATAAAATAGATCTCTCTTCACCACCATCCACCCAAGTTCCAAGAATAATTGGGCAAGGAATTCAGAGACATGGCTGTGCCACCTCTAATTTCAGGTCTCTGGGAATTCAAGCATCACCAAAGGGGGTCTTTGCCAGCAACATAGGCTGTCTGTCCATCTGGGGGTGTTTTGTAGCTCCCCAGAGTGCCAGGACTCAAGCACTAAGATAAAAGGCTCAGAGAACACGGAAGTAGAAGGTTGGGCATTTTCATACTCGCTGTGCAGCCTGGAAAAGTTTGTTTCTAATACCTGAGCTGGACACCAGTGGGCAGAGTAAGGATGATAGGGGTATGATGTTGACTTCAGTGCCAAAGAGTCAGACCACATAGCCCCTAAAAGTCAGGGAACTTCACCCCATTCTCCCCAAAAGCCATTCATTCACCTGGACAAGACCTCAAACTCCAGAATATGGTAATCTGGTTCTCCTAGCAAAGGTCACTCACAGCATGAGACTTAACTGCTCAGGTTGTGGGATAAAAGAGAGGGTGTCTCAGGGCCCAGTCATAGGGAGGATTAATGGGGAGGAAGGCATTAGTGTAGAAACCACAACCATGGCTGACAAAGGAAGGAATGCCCAAGGGAAGATGGTAAGAAGAGAGCCTCTGGAGAGGGTGACCCAGAATGAAAGCACAGGGGAGGCACCAGGGAGGTGGAAATTGTGACATCTGGCAACAGAAAGGGGAGGTCCCTCTGTTCATCCTCTGTCACCCTGGGCAGAAGGGCAGGGGATGGTGCCTAGGGCTACTGCACAGGCTGCATGTTTGGACCATTGGTCCCATTTTCACTCAGCTTGTCAGATAGTCTGAAAAATGTCTCTTTCATGACAGAATGGCAGGTCTCTAGCAACTTTGGGATGTCAGTCACTGTCAGGCCTTCTGTCTTGATTGGATCCAGCACTTCTATTTTGATCTTCCCTGATGTGAAGATTTTCTTCCCTGGATGGTAAAAGGAAGAGAATGACAAATATACCACAGGAACGATTGGCACCTGGGCCTGGACAGCCAGATAAAAGGCACCCTTCTTGAATGGCAAAAGGTCATAACTTTCATTGCGCGTTCCCTCAGGATAAATCCACACTTTCAGATTCTCCCTAACCAAGGTGTTTCCCACCTCCTCCATCGTTGACTTGGCTGTGCTTGTCTGCTTTCTGTTGATGAAGATGACACCCCCAAGGTACATGATTAGGCCCACAGGGCCTGTGTAAAGCAGCTCCCGCTTGGCAATCTGAATGCAGTTTCTTGGGAGGATCTCCATCAGACCCATCATATCCAGGATGCTCTGATGGTTGGAGATGATGACACACGGCCTGTCATCATGCAGTTTCTCTTCACCGTGTGTCTCAAACCGAAGCCCATAAAAGTACTTGAAAGTTTGGACAAATCTCTTGATGATACTCATGTTGCGCACGGTGCGGCCCCCATGGCACAGGACGCAGACCACGCTGGCCACCGCGGCGCCCACCAAGCATAACACGCAGTAGGAGCCGATCTTGAAATAGAATTTGGCAGTTCGGCTCAGCAGCGGCAGCGCCCAAATCCACGGCTCCAGACCGACCATACTGGCTTGGGCTCCCGGCCGGCCCGACCTGCAGGAGCGCTCTTGGAAATGCGCGCGCGCCTGGCGCGCCGGGGAGCCAGGCGTGCCGGCCTGGGGGCGTTGGCGGGGTCCTCCCCCTCCTCCCCACTCTCAAGGGGGAGCGCCCGGCGCGCTACGGTCTGGGCCGGGGATGTCCTGGATCTTCTGCCCACCACTCCCGACGCCGGACCGACTCTGCCCGCCATGGGTGCTGCCGCGCGGTTCCCCGGATCTTTACTCTTGATTCCTGCCATTAATAAATGAAAGGACCCTTGCATTTCATGTTCCAAAGCCAGGCTGAGCAAATATGCTGGTATTAAGCAGTCTTTCAGATCGATGGGACCTAAACACTGGCCTAAAAGTTAATCCTCATTGCTAATCAACCTACTTGGGCTAACTGAGCATATTCATTCAATAATGCAGCATCCTGAACCTTTACCTTCCCTAGCATTGAAATGCAGCTCTCCCAGAGACACAGAGGAAAGTGCATCATCCTGGGATAGGGATCAGGACCTGACAATAAAAATCAGGATGTGGGCTGACTAACCACTGGAAAACTAGCCTCCCTGGCTGGGTGAGCAGCCAACTTCAATCAGCTCCTCTGGTTTATGGTGTTTCCTTCTCAGGTCGGCTCAGTAGGCACAATTCCTATGCCATCAGCCTTACAAACACAAAATATTTTCACGTTCCATGAACTCTAGTTAAAGCCAAAGGCAGCCTGGTATACTGGTAAAGTAAGTGAACTTGGAATCAGAAGACGGGGCTTTGAATCCCAGCGTTGCTAGATGATGGCTCTTTGACTATGAATAAGTCATTTAACCAATGATATCCGGAGGGTAATGTCCTGATTTGTGTGTGAATAGGATTTAAGTGAGGCAGAGCTGCACAAGAGTCATCAGCCTCACTGTCTCCTCCAGAGTCATCGAAGTCCAGTGGCAAGACAAAGCTAAAAGGATCCTCGATGGCCCAAGGTGCAGTGAGGGTCCTAGGCCTTTCTAAATTAAGATCTTTCTGATGTCTCAGTTTGTCTGAGGCAAAGCCCATTTAATGACTAAGGGCTAGATAAAAATTGGGACAAAAGATGGCCTAATTTACCAGCACACAAATATCAGTCTGGGAGGGAGAGAGCCTCAATGTTTCTGACCAGATTCTAAACCATCAAAATCTAAACAATGAGCCACGGAGGCTTGGGCTGGGGGCTACTATTGGCCACTGGATGGAAGCCTGAGTGATTTGGTTTTAAAGGTGTACTCAAGTAGCACCCTGTGAAACATTATGGGTTTTTTTAAAGCTTTCTGGATGAACCACAGCAATGAGGTCTACATTTAACCTCCGTTATCTCATCTCTTTTAGCTAGCTAAAACATCATATTGTAATGAAACCACAAGAAAAGAAGTGTTCTAAGTGTTCTGTAAGTAAAACTACACAAAATAAGCTTCCATTTTTTTTCAGGTAAAACAAATGACCTTAAGAACAAATATTTTCAAAGCAAAGCAATGCGTATGAATTTAGTCAATTGTTCTTGAAGCTCCAAACACTGTGACATAGACATATCCTAAACAGAGCCTTAATTTTTCCTATTTCTGGATTTTCTTTTATTAATAAACTAATAAAACTGTCAAATTGGAAGGTACTTTGGAAATCAGAAATGTTAGCTAAGTGCAGAGCCCAGACAGGATAGTCTCCTTAGGGAATATGTTGGGATGATGATAATTATAAGACACTTTAGCCTAATATGAAGTTGCAGCTTCAAAACTGATTTGTGGGTTTTTTCCTTCCCTGTCAAGATATCTGACTCTGTTTGTCACCATCACTAAGTGAGGCCCCACTAGGGTACAACATGTACTTGTTGATTAATGAGTAGGAGATCCTCTATGAATGAAGACAAAAGAAAATGATCCAGATTCTAAGAAGGAGAAAGACACAGAGAGACACAAAGATCAACAGACAGATAGACATACACTGAGAGGAAGGAAGGAAGGAAGGGAGGAAGGGAGGGAGAAAGAGAGGAAGGGAGGGAGGGAGGAAGAGAAATAAAGAAACAAAGAAAGAAAGAAGCAGAGGCAGAGGTAAAGAGAGAGGGAGAAACAGTGAAAAAGAAAATTAGGTATAGAGATACCGACAGTGAAAGATAAGGAGAGAAAGCTAGAAAGACTAAATGCAAGACTGAATGATAGGAGGGGAAAGATAACTTCAATAGAGACAGAAACAGAGATCTAGAGGGAAAGAAAAACAGAGAGAAATAATCACCAGAGACAGATATTCAAACAGAGACAAAAGGCAATATAGAGAGTCAATGTAGTAAAGTCTGTATCTTCAATTTTCCCTCTTTCTTCTTCTCTCTAGGTCTTTCTCCTTGGTCTCCAAGCATAAACAGGTCGCTACTATATTGTAAACAAAATTGGACAAAACTTTGCCTGACCCTATTGACCCTTAAAATTTACCACCTGAAGCCAAAATGAATCTCCTCCAATCTGGCCACAACTCAGTAGTGGGTCATTTATAGAATATGAAAAGTCCTTAAGAACAGTACAGGGTCATTGATGGAGGTAAAGAAACTAATTTGCTACACCTACAGATATGGCAAAAAGGAAAGGGACAAATATGTTCTGTTGCCCAATTGGAAGAAGCCATTATAAAATATTCATTATGGAATCTCCAGGAATGCTGATGCAGAGGCACTGACTCCATCAGAAATTTAGGCTGCCTCAACATATGAGCTCAACAAAGAGCACTGATTACAAATTTTGAATGTAATCAATAGCTTAAGGGAGAGAAGCAGAAAAAGACCCTTACCTCATGGCTCTGTGTGTGCCTGTCTGTGGTCCTGAAGAACTGTGGCCCGGCATGATTTATGCTGCAATTAATAAACTGGTGCCTTGTGGCTTGTCAAGGAAAGTCGGTGCAGTAAACATGAATGTGTGTGCAAGATAAGAAGACATGTTAATGGATAAGATGTGTTTGGGGTGAGGAGGAAGGAGTGAAAACACACCAGGAAAAAAGAAAACAAAATATGAAACAGAATTACATCTAAGCTAGAGTCCTATTTGGGGGAAAGGACCCTTTAGGCAGTACATAAATGACAGTAGTTATGAAAGAGGCCTGGTTAAAAGCAAAATCTCTCACATGGGGCAGATGATTTCAAAGACATTTAGGAAAAGGAGTTTTACCTTTTACCTAAAGAAGTTTCACTTTCTAGTGAGAGTCAATGTGGCCTAAAGAATCAAGAACTGGAACTTGGGGGAGATGGGATCTTGACTCAATTCGATTTCTGCCACACTATGAAGTCCTTGCAAAGTCAGTGAGTTCCAAGTACCCAGTGGTGATCCAGTCCACATTCCTCATTTAAAATGGAAAGAAAGAGTACTAGATATTCCTCTTTTGCAAAGTGGCAGGAAGAAAGAGCAATGGTTTGCAAGGTGTGTTTGCCTCATTTTTATGTGATCTACTGCCTGTGTTACCTTGAATAAGTCACCCCCATTCACCGAACCTCAGCTTCCTCATCTGCAAAATGAGGTTATTGGATTAGATGCTTTTTAAGGTACCTCCTAGCTCTTGTATTATCATCCTTGTTCATGGCAAGAATAAAGATTTTCTTTGGGAGGGAAGGGAGACAGAGGGGGAGAAAATTTAAAATTTATAAAAGTGAATGATGAAAACTAAAAATAAATAAATTAACTAATAAATAAATGAAGAATAGAGACTTTCTGAACTTAAGCTAAAAATGTAAAATGAGGGAAGAAGAAACAAAATTGACGCACGCACTAAAACTAAAAGATTTTTTTGCATTAAAAAAATAAAAATACTTTATTTGTGTTTTTATAACTGTTCTCTTTTCTCATTAATTTTCTTCCACAATGTTTCACAGTATTCAAGTATTCTTCCAGTATTCTTCCAGACTTGGAAGAAAATAATAACTTATATTCAGAACAATGTGGGACATTTGAAAAGTTATTTTCTTACACTTTCTAGAACAACTGCCATACTCCATATGGTATTCTTATTTTCTGACCAAATTGTTTCCCTGACAGCAATAGAATGCTCAGTTGTACTAGTGGGTCGTCTTGACCCACATGATTGCTTGTGTGGTTTATTACCAAGCTATCCCTTCCTTGACCAGCCAAAGACCCTACTTCTATATGCCCCCAAAAGAATACACATATCCATTTCATTTAAAAGCTCCAAAATATGGAGAACAGAAGTTTCCCTAAAAAACATGAGAAAGTTGGGGTGGAAAAACAGTTTGAAGCAGAAGACAGATAGCTGGGGGACCTCAGGTCATATGATACCTTTAAACCTCAGTTCTCTCATCTTGAGAGGGGGAGGGGAGATTTAAATGATTTCTAACATTTCAGAATTACTAACTTGTATTTGGGTCTGTACATGTGGAGTTTCATGAGAGTGAAACCTTGCAACAAAAATGGCTCAAGCTGCTGGGGAAGTGGGACTAGAACAATGCTAATTAGTCAGATTGAGAGGTAGATATTTTTAATTAAATAAATTTGTTTCGATGAACATAAATCCATTTCCTCTCCCTCATATCACACTGCAACCATGGAAGAGGGGGAGAAAAAAGGAAAAACAAAACTTTGCAACAAATATGACATCAAACAAAACAAACACCTCCATTGGGACTTCCAAAAATATATATTCTTCATTTTTCATCCTGTATCCATTATCTCTGTATCTGGAGGTGGGAAACATTCTTCACTATCAGTTGTCTAGAATCATGGTTGGTCATTGGGTTGATAAGAGCACTTAGGTCTTTGGAACTCAGAAAGATGAGTCTTCTGACTTTAGGCCTGGAACTCTCTCCACCATACCACTTAGCTGCAAAGCCAGTTACTAACTTGAATCAAAATTATGTGAACCTGATCCTAGCTCCACACTTCCTTACTGTAGCAAGGAGAAAACTCTTCATCCTTCGTGTACCTGTTAGGAGTTTGTTTGACTCACTATAAATTCACTAACACCACCAGCATTTTTCAAACATTTGACTGTGGCAGTAACCTGCTCATCCATCCAAGTGAGAGTTGAGAGAGTGAATCCAGAGATTGCTACTTCTCTCCCTCAGGGTTCTTAGAGGTAACCCTGAGAAGTTGAGGAATATCTGATATTGCTATGTCTCATGACCTCCATATCCACATATTCCCCCAAAATCACTTGACAATTAATATCACCCTATTACTGATTTACAAATTAGTATGAATTCCATTTTATAAAGGAATGTTTACTAAGAAGATGTAGCAAAAAAGTAAAAACACCTCCCACTCTACACACATACTGTGAAGTCCAAAAATTGTCCAATCTGCAAGAAAAACCACTGAAGCAGAGCTCCAAGCCAATGGCACTTTATTAAAAAGTCCATGGCCCCTCTACTGAAGACCTCAGATCTCCCTCATGATCTGAGATGCCCCCTTCCTTCAGGGCCTTAGTTTTGTAGTGCTTGATAACCAGATGATGGAGAAGAAGCACAGTAAAATACAGAGCTTCACTGGCTGACAGATCTCAACCTTTGTCCTCCAGGAGGGTCCACAGAAAATACAGAATCCTATTGGTTGACAAACAAACTGAAGAGCAGAACTTGACAGACCTATTTTGACCTTTCAGGAGGTCCTACCAAGCAGATGAGCAAACCCATGGGCTGAATTGATAAACAGAAGGCAAAACATCTACATGGACCAATGGGCTGGTAGAAGGCAGGTGACAGGCTGCATATAGAGTCACTTAGTGACCAAATGCTCATGGCCATCTCCCCATGTATAAGGAGGGATGGAGGAGCAATAAAAATAGCTGGGGGATGTTCCATGTCCTTGAGCCACCTCTGCAACTTTAGGCTTGGTCACCATGACAAGACAAAAATGGGGGTGGAAGTTCAGTAGTTAGCTTCCTATGATTAAGCAAGTGAATTTACAATCTGCAGTTCACAACTCTGGGGCCTAATGTTCACAATTTATAATCGTTATCCCTACAGAATTACATCAAACTGATTACTACTGATTGGTATAAAATGGGGATCCAATTAGTTTTTTATTGTTATACCTTTTAGGGAATGGCCCCAAACTTAAAGTATTGGTTACAAAACATCCTCCTCACCAATGTAGGGTGTGTATGTGATTTAGTGCTATTCCACTGGCAAGGATTACCTTATTTCCAAGGTAGAGTGTCTTAGCTTGCATTCTTTGTTGGGCTGGGTCAAGCCAGACACTCCTCAGATCTGGCTGCTTTCTGGATTTTATTATCACTGCTACTACAAATCCTGTTGTGGAATCTAGTTGCCGGAACTGAGGAATTTTAACCTTTTAACCTTTCATGCCTGGTGTATTCTGTCTCTAACACTCATTCTAAGCTAAGATCAGGAAAGAATAAACACGCAGGGGCAAAATAAATAGCACCGGATTTGGGGACAGTCACCACTTCCATTTGCTAATTCTTTTCCCATTTGACACACAGTGGGAAGGGAGAGAGATGTAGGTTGAATCCACCACTTCCATTTACTAATTACTAGCATAACATACTAAAAAGAATGGAATTCTTGGGACCAGGAATCCTGGGTCAAAATCCTGCCTCCAGCTCTGTCTAGTTTGGTGACTCTGGCAAAGTCACTTAACCTCTCTGAGTTATTGTTTCCTTATCTATTAAATGAGACTGATAATACTAGCAATAACTACCTCATAGGGTTGTGAGAAGAGAGATTTATTAACCTCAAAGCCTTATTTATATAAATGTGGATTGTATGACTTCAGACGACTCATTTAATCTCTGTGTCTCAATTTCTTCATCTGGAAAACAGCTCTAAGACTTCTACTTCCTACCTCATAGAGCTCTTCGGAGGATATGTGGGATAGTGCTTTTTGATCATTAATTACAACATCATTAAGAGATGTTGTCTCGGTCACTGTTGTCATCACCATCGTCCCAGAACCCTCAGCAGTACTGAGAATGGAATGACCTTCACAGCAAGCTCAGATCTTCATACCATAGTTTGGTTGCTGACAAGATATTTTTACAATGCGTATAACTTTCAAAAGCAAAAATGTATTTAAAGTAAGACTCAGAAGACCTGGGTTTTAGCCCCAGCTCCACAACTAATTAGCTCCATAATCTTGGATAAATCTTTAAAAAAATGTCTAGGCCTCATTTTTCCTCTTTTTGAAATGAGGGAACTGAAGGAAATAATCTCTAACATCACTTCCAGTTCTAATATACGATGACACTATGCCAAAGTGTGCCCGAGGATGCCCTGGGCAGCCCCAGGTTATGCCCACAGCTCTATGGACACATTCTCCACTCCATTGAAAAGATGAAGTGAATGAGGGCCCAGGTTTCCTAACAACACTCAACAGAACTGTCTCCAGAGCTTATCAGGACCACACTGAGTGCTGGGTGGGGGGCAGAGGTGTGCTTCATTTGCCAGGAACGAAATTTAGAAATTACCGTTTTGAAACATCAACTATCTTCATTCACCTGATGACACATTTTGGATAAAGGAAATGATCCGTTAGATAGTACTTACATACACACACATACCACACTTCTTAATTAACCCTAACCTTAACCCTCCAACTCTTACTCTAACCCTAAATTATGACATTTGTTAAAGCTGTGTTACACATCCCTTTTATATGTCAGCTCTTTGCTACAAAAGAGTCGTGATCATTGTCATCATCATCATCATCATCAGAAAGGCAGCATGGAACGGTATTCCATTGTGGATAGAATTAGGAAATCCTAGGTGAAAGACCTGCCTATAACACCTTGTCTATGAGACACTGCGTAAATCACTTCACCTGCCATTACCCCGTATAAGTAGAACTATAAGTTTTGGAGAAAACTCTGACCTGTCTTGTAGAGGGGTTTCTTTATATTGATTTCCTTATATCAATAAAATTACAGATATATTCCAAAAACAGTAGCAGCAACAACAATAACTGACTCTTGTATAGAATTTTACGGTGTGCAAAGCCCTTGGGTTTGCATTATATCATTTGATAATGGCTTTAAAATATTAGAGATTCATCAAGGTATGGTAGAAGATTTAGGTTTTTTATTTTTTATTTTATTTTTCTCAATTGTGTGGAAACAAAATTTTAACATTCATTTTAAAGAATTTTTATTTTAATATTTTGTTTTTCTCCAGTTACATGTAAAGATGGTTTTAACATTCATTTTTTAATATTTTATTTTTTCTCCCCAATTACATGTGCAAACAATTTTTAACATTTGTTGTTGCTTTTTTAAGTTTTGAGTTACAAATTCTAGCAATCTGACATAGATTACACATGTGCAATCATGTAGAAAATTTCCAAATTAGTCATTTTGTACAAGAAGACTCAACCAGAAACAAAGAAAGAAATAAAGTGAAAAATAGTATGCCTCAATCTGTACTCAGATAAAATCACTCTGTTCTCTGGAGGTGGATAGCATTTTTCATTAAGAATCCATTGATGTTGCCTTAAATTATTGTATTGCTGGGAATAGCTAAGTCTCCATCATAATATTACATAATTACTGTGCATAATGTTCTCCTGGTTCTGCTCACTTCACTATATATAAGCTTATGTAAATCTTTCCAAGTTTTTCTGAAATCGTCCTTCTTGCCATTTCTTATAGCACAATAATATTCCATTACAATCTCATATCACAACTTGGTCAGCCATTTCCAATTAATGGGCATCCCCTCAATTGCCATTTCTTAGCCACCGCAAAAAGAGCTGCTATAGATATTTTTGTACAAATAGTTTCTTCTCTCTCTCTCTCCATATATACATATATATATGTATATATATATATACATATATATATATATCTTCTTTTCTCTCTCTCTCTCTGATACATACCTAGCAGTGGTGTTGCTAGATTAATTTTATAGCCCTTTGGGCATGCTTCCAAATTGCTCTCCTGAATGGTTGGTTCAGTTCGCAACTCTACCAACAATGCATTAGTGTCCCAATTTTTCCACCTCCCCTTCAACATTTGTCATTTTCTTTTTCTGCCATATTAGTCCATCTGTTAGGTATGAAGTGATATCTCGGAGTTGTTTTAATTTTCATTTCTCTAATCAATAGGGATTTATTGTACTCTTTCATATGATTATAAATAGCTTTGATTTCTTCTTCTGAAAACTCCCTGTTCATATCCTTTGACAATTTATCTATTGGGAAATGACTTATATCCTTCCAAATTTGGCTTAGTTCTCTATGTATTTGAGAAATGAGACTTTTATCAGAGAAGCTTGCTGTAAAAAATGTTTTCCCAGTTTCCTGCTTTCCTTCTAATCTCAACTACATTGTTTTCTTTGTGTAAAACTTTTTTTAATTTGATGGAATCAAAATTATATCTTTTAGATCCTGCAATGTTTCTCTCTCTTGCTTAGTGATAAATTCTTTCCTATCCATAAATCTGACTGGTAAGAAGAATCAGTTTTGGAAGACCTTTTGATTCTCTAATCCTCTAACCTGGATTTGAGTTCCAGCTCCACAATCACTGTGTTTCTGGGTGCAAAGTCACTTCACCTATTGGAAGTCTTGGTTTCCTCATCTGTAAAATTGAATTATTAATATCATAATATTAATCTCACAGGAGTGTTGTCAAGGAAGCACTTTGTAAACCATAAAATGGTGAATGCAAGCTATTATGTGTTCCTAAGATCAGGTACCCTCCTGATATATTTGTGAAAATCAGCAGAACACCTGAATTTTTCTAATCATCTCATCTTAGGTATTCCCTGTGGCTACATAACTATCAACAAAAAAGGGGGAGAATGACACTTTGGTGTCATTTAGGTCCCTAGGGACCTAAAAAAAGGCACGACTAACCTATTGTACTATAGGGCAGTAGTCTCTAAATACTTTTATTCATGCATCACATAAGTTTGCCTGTCGAATATTCTTCCACCTATGATTTTCTCAGCAAGAATTATTCTACTTTTCCCCTTTTTCCCCACTATTGTCTAAACTATTGCAAAAGTCCCTCATTTGATCTCCTGGCCCCAAGTCTCTCCCTGTCTCCATTCCATCTTCTATGCAGATGCTAAAGCAATATTCTTAAATCACAAGTTGGACCATGTCCTCTTTTTTTCTTTTTTTTCAATCTTTCTGCTTATTTTCCCATAAGGTTTTCTTTATGGCATTTTTTCAGAATCACAGAAATTTAGTTAAAAGAGACCTCAGTGGTCATCTAGTCCAACCGATGCCCAGAAGAAATCCCCAGTACAACATACTCAAAAAGTGCTCATATACTTTCTGCTTTAAGACCTTTAATCAGAGGAAGGAAGGAAGGAAGGAAGGAAAGAAAGAAAGAAGGGAGGGAGGGAGGAAGAATTTATTAAGTGCCTACTATGTGTCAGACACCGTGCTAAGTACTTTACAAATATTATCTTATTTGATCTTCACAACAACCCTGGGAAGTAGGTGCTATTATCTCCATGTCATATTTGAGGAAACGGAAGCAAACAAGTTAGTGATTTGACCAGGGTCACATAGTTATTAAGTGTTGGCAGATGAATTTGAACTCAGATACTCCTGATTCAATGCCTAGAGCTCTATCCACTCTACCACCTAGCTGCCTAGTGGGAGGCCCATTACCTACTTAGGCACCATATCCCATGCTTGTATAACTATTATTAAAAAGATTGTCCTTCCATCAAGCTTGAATTTGCCTCTTTTCAACTTTCATACATTACTCCTGCTTTTATCCTCTGGTGGACTCATTAGTTTTTTGTCATGTTCTTTTACTTTGTTGAATTTTTTTGTTATTTTGGGGGTAATCAAGTGGAACCAAATTGACACATGACCTCATCCTCAACCATCTCCCCTTGAAGTCCACAGTTTATGAAAATTTTTGAAAATTGGAACATTTGACCTCTTTAATACTAGGATTTATATCTCAAATCAAGTTTAGGGATTATCTAATCTAAACTCTTCATTTTACAGATGAAGACATGGATGGTCATTGAAATAAGTAGAATGTATTAAATACATGTAGTAAGTAGAAGGGACTGAACTTGACACTGGGGCTTTTTCCTCCAAGCTGGAAATCAAGTACATGTTGAAAAGCCACTTTATCCCACATATCTTCTGTTTATCTCTCCATGTGTGTCTTCTGAAGAATATCTAGAACCACACATCTCCCTCCCAAGAAGTTCAAGTTCCAATTCTATCCTTTACACAAGAATTCATTGTACCATCACACTTGGCCTTTCTTCTGCCCATCAGAAGTCCACTTTGGCAGATTCTGCTGCATGCAAAACTCCTCAGGCTAGGTTGGAAATCTAGTTGCACATCAATTCTTTCTGGGGCATAAACTGATCATCGAAGTAAGTCAGAATCATAGAATTTTTTTTAAGTTGGAACGGACCTCTGGGGCTGTATCCGAAAGAATGTATCAGACAAGTGATTGTTCCACCTCAGAAAACCTCCAGAGAGAGGGAGCCCATGATTAGAGATAGCTCATTCTGCTTTTGAGCTCTTCTAATTGTTAGGAAGTTAAGTTTTTTTTTCTTTTTCAGACAACAAACCTAATGTCTCTTCTACATGACAGCCTTTCAAAAACTTGAAGACACCTGTTGATTTGGAGAGTGGCTCATTTACTTTAGAAATTTTAGGGAAAAGATTGTTGAGTCCTCAAGGATCAAACCTTTGCTGATAAGGTCAGAAAATCAAAACAATAAAGTGGCATGGGATGGGACAACTCTTACCCAGCATTTATATTATTAAAACACTGATCTTACAACTATTTCAAAGAACAGACTTCTGCCATGAACAACTGGTTTACAATCCTGTTTCAGAACTAGGTTATTTTCTTTCCATCTTCATTATTCCATGTTTTTGCTCCCAATGGCTGTGGGAGCTTCAAGTGAAGAGATCACTTTCTTAAAGCAAACAAGGTATGAACTGACAATGTGCCATCCCTCGGCAACCACTCCCCTCACACACTCTACTACCAGTCTCATATATCTCCACCTACTTTAGCTTTTAAAAAAAATCCCCAAATTCAGCTGGCCTAAAAAACTTCAACTAATTGCAAACATTTCATTATTTCCTCAGGCAAAGTAGCTAATAGGATAGAAATCAGGAAATGAAAACTAGTAGGGAATGAAGCATTTGATTTTTTTTTAATTTCAAAAACTGGGATGCTTAACAAATTTTTTCATATCTCTAATAGAAGGATAATTTTGATCATCAGTTTGCACACTATGTTGGTTGCTATTGAGTTATTTTGTTGGGTCAAGCTAAAAAATATTGGTGTAGTTTTCAAAGCAAATTGCATTTGCTATAGAAATGCTTTTAAAAAGCTTTATTGATACCTTTTTTGTTTGATTTATTTTTTAATTTTTTGAGCAACAAGTATTTCTAATTGCTTTCTCATTCCCACTGAGCAATCTCCTCCACTAAGCAATCCCCCCCCCCAAGCCCAAATCCTTCAATGTATAGTTGTATTGCCTCAAGGGAGGAAAAGAAATGCCATGGTAGAGTATTTACTCTCACCAATCTCCACGATAGTTATCAGGCTAGAATGACTGTATACCTATCTGCCCCCTCCCATGTTGGTAGTGCAAGGGTCTGAGCCTGGTGCAGAAAGAAAGCTAAATCCTGGTCATTGTTAAAGAAGAACGTAGCCCTTTGCTTATACTTTCCAGGTGGGCTCCTACCCACCAAACACTGTTATTCAAAAGACCATCAAAAATAGCACATAATGAGTAAACTTACTTATTCAAACAAATGGAAAAAAGAATTTAGAGATGCTATACAGATTAAAATATATGAATAAACATACAAGAATGAACAAACTCTTTACCTGAGAGTGAAATAAGATCTTAGGCTCAAACCCTAGAGAAAACCCAATTTCACCCAAGGGGGTGGGGTGTATTTTGCCCTCTAAACAAACTGTGGTATTTGAATACAATGAAATATTGTTGTGCCTTAAGAAATAATGAAATACTTGGATGTAGGGAGTTAGTGCCAACCCTGGGGCTACTTGGACCCTAGCTCTTGGCCTGTTTCCTGGGTAATACCAGATAGGCTTAGTAGGAGTTGGAACGGTAGGCCCCCAGAGGAAAGACTTCCACCCCTAGTAGCCCACCTCCTGCTCTGGTAGCCATCCTTTCTCATGCAGGCAGAGTCCATTTACCAAGGACTCACAAGCCCAGTAGGAGGAACCCAGCTGGCCATTACCAAATGCTCTTGAACCAGTGCCTAACAAAAACATGCTTTAATTAATGGGAACTTCTTGGATACTTTACAAGGGCATCCTGCCCCGTGCCTCACATAGCTCATACAGTTCTGATACCAGTTTGTATCCTGCCTGAGCCTTCCCATGCCTCTTTAGATACTGTAGAACAGCACTCCCCTTCTGTTCCCAGCCTTCCCAGATACTGTAGAACAGCACTCCCCTTCTGTTCCCATACTCCTACGGAAACTACCTTACCACAGCCCTAATTTTTCCCATACGCTTGTAGGCAACATAGTTTACAATAATCCAGATTCTTCCCACCAGATATCACTACTTACATCTAATCTAAGTGCAACAATACATTACTGAAGCACATCCCTTTTTTCCCATGCTCTCATCCCCTTGAACACCTGCTTCTGCTTATGTAGTGCAAAAACCTATAAAAATGGATAATGGCTTCCAATAAATCGGAGTTGTATCCACCTTTGACTCCCACCTCATCATTGCGTACTGAGATAGGGATACTTGCTGGTCAAGGACCCCTAACACTTGGACCCATGAAGGAAGAGGTTATCTACCCTCAGAGAAACAGAGGACAAACAAGTATAGTCCAGTCTTACATAGACGCATATGAATGTATATGTCTGTATATGACCATGATTATAGATATCTAAGTATATGTATGTATGTGTGCATAAGGGTATGTATGTATATGTTTGTGTGTATATGTGTATGTATATGTATATATGTATGTATGGGCATATATGTGTGTACATATAGACATATATGTGTGTGTATCTATGCTTGATTATAGCCTTCTTTGGGGGGAAGGAGAGAGGAAGAGCAAAGTAAAAAGTACACAGCAGGGAACAAAAGAAAATTTACAAGAAAGTAAAGAAAAGATAGTTCAGAACCAAATGTATAGCATTTATTATATAGGCTTTCTTGAAAAGGAAATTTATTGCTGCATATTTTGAATGCTCTCTCACATTCTGCTTTGCACATGGCAATGCTGTTGTTCTTATTTTGTATTTAAATTTTAGTATTTAAGTTTATAATATATTTCTTATGGTATATTTAAGTTTTAGTATTTAAGTTTAAAATAAATCAACAAAAAAGAAAAAAAAGAAATGATGAAATGGACAAATTCAGAGAAAAGGAGAAAGACTGGCATGACCTTATTCAGAATGAAAGAACCAGGGTCACGAGAACAATTTATACAATGATAACCACATTACAGATGAATAATTTTTTTTAATTTAAATTTATTTATTTAACATATTTAGTTTTCAGCATTGATTTTCACAAGAGTTGGAATTACAAATTTTCTCCCCATTTCTACCCTCCCCCCCACTCCAAGATGGCATATATTCTGGTTGCCCTGTTCCCCAGTCAGCCCTCCCCTCTATCACCCCCCTCCCCTCTCATCCCCTTTTCCCTTCCTTTCTTGTAGGGAAAGATAAATTTCTACGCCCCATTGCCTGTGTATCTTATTTTTTAGTTGCATGCAAAAACTTTTTTTTTGTTTTTGAACAACAGATGAATAATTTTTAAAACTTTGAAAGACTTTTAAAATTCTGAACAACACCATGACAAAAAAAAGAATGAAGATGAAAGATGATGCTCACCTCCTGACAAAGATGTGATAAACTTAAAATGTAGAAAGCAATGGAAATTTTGGACATGGCTAATGTAGTCATTTGTTTTACCAACTGTACTTTCTTAACAAGTGCAACAGAAGCAGTGATGTTAGCATCAAGCATGGTAGCTCCACTGTCAATGACAGTCAAAAGAGTTTGTTATAAAAGTCTTCACAGACCATTTCCATTTTTCTTCTGTTTGTTGTTTCACTTCTAGATTCAAATGTCCTTGGGATGATTTATTTAATTGAGTTTCTTGCCAAGTTTTCTTTAACCTTTTATTTTCCTTCCAGTGCTTTCTTCCTGATTTATGAATCAATGCTCTTTATGATCTCCCACTACCTCTCTCCATAAGTTTTTACAAACAAAGTTTATATATTCTAAGCTGGTGGTATTCTTGCTTGCCACATTTCTTCAGTTGGCAAATACATCCAATGTTTGCTGAGCAAGATCATTTTTAAAAGCTTTTCCAAGGGGGTGGGAGGGAGAGGGGGATGGGGCCAAGACAGCAGCAGGAAAGCAGGGACTCCCCCAAATTCCTCCAAACACCTGTAAAAAATGGCTCTAAACAAATTCTAGAGCTATAGAACCCATGAAATAACAGAGGGAAGCAGGTCTCCAGCCCAAGATGACCTGGATGGTCGCTGGGAAGGGTCTATCACACTGTGCTGAGAGCGAAGCGCAGCCCAGCATGGGCCACACCAGGACAGACCAGGCACTGAGGAGATTGACTTGGGTAAGCCATAGGGCTCTGAATCACTGAGCTGTGGCAGCTACCAGACTTCCCAACCTACAAACACCAAAGGCAACTTAGCAGGTCAGTGGGAAAACTGCTGGAATGGGGTGAGAGGAGTGGGCGGTTGGGCCCAGGCCCAGGGGCAGAGGAGGTGGTGCAGTGCAGCGGCTGCTGCAGCAGCAGGGAGCTCCAGCGGCTGCTTCCACAGCAACAGCTGTGGTTGCTTCCAGCCCCAGGCTGTTTGGGAGGAATCCAACGGCAGATCAGAGCAGGAGTGCAGGGAGAACTTTGCTGGTGCAGAGGCAGCCCTGCTTGGATCTGGGTGGCAACCCTGATTGGTGGTTCTTGGGGGAGGAGGAGCACTGGGGTGGCAGAGACACCAGTATAGAAGTAGCTCTGGAAACAGCAGTGCAATGCCCCAAAGCTTGGGACAAAGCACTCGCCATTCTGAAGCCAGTCACACCCTGGCAAAAACCTCAAGGGTCAAGTAGTTGGCTGGGAACATGGCCAGGCAGCTAAAAAGGATGCAGACTCAAACTCAGACTCAGACTCTAGAATCTTTTTTTGATGACAAAGAAGATCAAAACATACAGACAGAAGAAATCAGCAAAGTCAAAGTACCCACATCAAAAGCCTCCAAGAAAAATATGAATTGGTCTCATGGCCATGGAAGAGCTCAAAAAGGATTTGCAAAGGCAAGTTAGAGAAGTAAAGGAAAAATTGGGAAAAGAAATGAGAGTGATGCAAGGAAAGCATGAAAAACAAGTCAATGACTTGCTAAAGGAGACCTAAAAAATACTGAAGAAAATAACACCTTAAAAAATAGACTAACATAAATGGCAAAAGAGCTCCAAAAAGACAATGAGGAGAAGAATACCTTAAAAGGCAGAATTAGCCAAATGGAAAAGGAGGTCCAAAAGACCACTGAAGAAAATACTACCTTAATAATTAGACTGGAGCAAGTAGAAGCTAGTGACTTTATGAGAAATGAAGATGTTATAAAACAGAACCAAAAGAATGAAAAAATGGAAGACAATGTGAAATATCTCATTGGAAAAACCACTGAACTGTTCAATAGATCCAGGAGAGGTAACTTAAACTTTATTGGACTACCTGAAAGCCATGATCAATAAAAGAGCCTAGATATCATCTTTCAAGAAATTATCAAGGAAAGCTGCCCTGATATTCTAGAACCAGAGGGTAAAATAGAAATTGAAAGAATCCGCCAATCACCTCTTGAAAAAGATCCCAAAAAGAAAACTCCTAGAAATATTTTAGCCAAATTCCAGAGCTCCCAGGTCAAGGAGAAAATATTCCAAGCAGCCAGAAAGAAACAAGTTGAGTATTGTGGAAACATAATCAGTATAATACAAGATCTAGCAGCTTCTATATTAAGGGATTGAAGGGCTTGGAATATAATATTCCAGAGGTCAAAGGAGCTAGGATTAAAACCAAGAATCACCTACCCAGCAAAAATGAGTATAACACTCAAGGACAAAATATGGATTTTCAATAAAAGAGGACTTCCAAGCATTCTCGAAAAAGAAAAGATCAGAGCTAAAGAGAAAAATTGACTTTCAAACACAAGAATCAAGAGAAGCATGAAAAGGTAAAAAAGAAAGAGAAATCATAAGGGACTTACTAAAGCTGAACTGTTTTGGTTACATTCCTACATGGAAAGATGATATTTGTAACTCATGAAACTTTTCTAAGTGTAAGGGTAGTTGAAGGGAATATACTTACATACGTACTTACATATATATATATATATATATATATATATATATATATATATATATATATATATATATATATATGTAGAGAGAGAGAGAGAGAGAGTGAGAGAGAGAGAGAGAGAGAGACAAAGGGCACAGTGTGAATTGAATATGAAGGGATGATACCTAAAAATAAATAAATAAATGCAATTAAGGGGTGAGAGAGAAATATATTGGGAGAAGGAGAAAAGAGAGGTAGAATGGTGTAAATTATCTTGTATAAAAGTGGCAAGAAAAAGCAGCTCTGTTGGAAGGGAAGAGGGGGTAGGTGAAAAGGAATGAATGAATCTTGCTCTCATCAGACTTGACTTAAGGAGAGAATAACATACACATTCAATAGGATATCTTACCCTACAGGAAAATAGGAGGGAAGGGGATAAGAGAGAGGGGATGATAGAAGGGATGGCAGAGCAGGGAAGGAGGTAATCAAAAGCAAACACTTTTGAAAAGGGTCAGGGTCAAGGGGATAAAATTGAATGAAGAGGGACAGGATAGGATGGAGGAAAATATAGTTAGTCTTTCACAACATGACTGTTTGGAAGGGTTTTGTATAATGATACATGTGTGGCCTATATTGAATTGCTTGCTTTCGCAAGGAGGTTGGGTAGGGAGGGAAAAAGGGAGAAAATTTGGAACCCAAAGTTCTAAAAGTGGATGCTCAAAAAAAAGATGTTTTTGCATGCAACTGGGAAATAAGATATACAGGCAATGGGGTATAGAAATCTATCTTGCCCTACAAGAAAGTAAGGGGAAAGGGGATGGGGGCAGTGGGGTGACAGAAGGGAGGGCTGACTGGGGAACAGAGCAATAAGAATATATGCCATCTTGGGGTGGGGGAGGGTAGAAATAGGGAGAAAATTTGTAACCCAAAATCTTGTGGAAATCAGTGTTGAAAAGTAAAAATATTAAATAAAAAAAATTAGGAAAAAAAAAGATTCATCCCACAAGATTTTTAAATCCACCTTTCTAATTGAGATTAGTACATCCCTCACTCAATCCCAAAGAAAACAAAAGGAAGCAAGGTATTAAATGATGGGACCCTGATAACCTAATCAGGGAAGTCTTATGGTATAGAGGAGAAGCAAAATGATATAGCAGAAAGATCCCTAGATCAGGAGTTAAAACTTCAAATTCTGTCATATGTCAACTAGTTGAACTTTGGCAAGTCACACTCTTGGCATCAATTTTTTCAGCCATAAAAACGGGTGGATTGGACTAGATGATTTTAAGAAGGGAAGGTGAAAGAATAAGCATTTATATAGTACCCATTGTACTAAGCACTTTATAAGTATTAGCTCTGAATCCTATATCCTAAATATAAACTGAAACATAATTCAGGGAATTTCTAAATATTCTTTCCCTGTGGTTTTATGCTAGATATGAAAACATGCACAGAATTCTACCCTTCTGGCAGAGCCACAGAGGAGAAGAAACTTTCCTTGTTCTCAGATTCCTGCAACTACTGAAGTAAATTCCCATGTTTTTAGGTCATTAGAATTGCCAGAGACATCAGTGAAACTGGAATATTTCAGTGAGCCTGATCTCCTGAGAACTAATTAACTAACTACACACACACACTCTTGCCTTACATACTCCACAGTGATACTGTTAAAACTCTGATCTGGGTCTAACCACCCTTTGTTGTTGTCTTTCAGTCTCATACAACTCTTCATGACCACGTTTTTGGGTTTTCTTGGCAAAGATACTGGAGCAGTTTGCCATTTCCTTCTCTAGCTCATTTTACAGATGAAGAAACTAAGGCAAATGGGGTTGTGACTGGCCTAGGGTAACCCAGCTAATTAGTCTCTGTGACAGGATTTGAACTCAGGTCTTCCTGACTCCAGGCCTGACATTCTATCCACTGTACCACCTAGCTGCCTGTCTAACCACCCTACAACTTAACAAACTGAAAACCATAGATAAGTTCCAATCCCATCTCCAATGCTTCCTAATTGTGTGACTTTGAACAGGCTATATCTCCTCTCTGGACCTCAGTTTCCACATTTCTAAAATGAGAATGAATTGTGCTACCTTTTTCATATGGTTGTTATACTGATCAAATAAGAAAATAAAACATAAATGTCAGCCATCAGCATCATTGTCAACCATCAATATTTTCATCATCATTTGAAGCTACATTTCACAAAAAAAGTGAGGCCAGAATCAACATTGTCCCTCACTAGTATTCTAAATGTATGCACAAATGCAGGAAAGGTGAAATTACTTTTATCTAATCAATAGAATGATCTTCTCAACAGAATGAAAATGTAAAATTCTCTATAGGTTTTTTTATTTTTTCCCTAGAACTGAATAACACAGCTCTACAGCCCACAAGGCCCCCAGGGTACAGATTTTAAAATAGCAGAATTATGCCTCATAAGAAACCACATGGCTGTTGGAAAGAGACAAGTGTGGCTAAGATTTTGAAAAGAGACCAAAAATAAAACCTAACTATAAGCAGGACCCAATGTGAAGCAAAATCATCTCTGTTCTATCACAGTGTGTGGGATGGCAACTTCACCCAAAATTAAATTCAGAGGCTTCTCAAGTAGAAAGTAGAAAAGAAATTTTATTAAGATCCCACGGGAAAGGGCGGTCTCTGAACTGATAGACAATTGTAGGGAGAAGCAGTGCCCAGAGGGCAGAACTCAGCTATATACTCTAACACAAAAAACCCCCACCCACCACTGACCTTTTACTCTCATTGGTGGAGTTCAGGCTCACAATCTAAAGGTAGAAATCTAACCTAGGTACAAGAAACAAGGAAATGCTAATTTAGTCAATGTCAACTCTTAAAAACACTTTTATCCTTATTTGGTGAGGCTCCTGCTGAGGGGCATCAGGTTGCTCTAAGTTTTGGATTCCTACAGGTAGTAACTCAAAACCTAGGCCTAGCTGACAATCAGAAGCCCTGAGCCATGCTGAAAAGCCTTCACTTTTATTTATCCCACTCAATTTACAGAAAGGCTGAGGTCACCATCCCACTGAACAGGAAGCCATTTCTCTCCCATCAAACAGCAACCAAATCTGATTGGTTAACTCAATTAGAGGTGGGCTATATTAAAATGAAGGGCTGAGTATCTCTTGGATAGGGAAAGTAGTTCTATACCAGACCACTCACAGCTTTAGGTGATCAATTCAAAGGATGTATATCCCACCCAAGTCTGAGCAGAGCATTTTTTCAAAAAGCATCCAGCCTAGTACCTTGCTATTGTGATGTTGAAAAAGGTTCAAGAGACATAGTTTCTGGGTAATTTAATCATTTTATTAATAAGCCCAGCAGATTGTTAATAAAAGGATGGTCATCTGGTATCTTGCTTAGATCAAAGACAATCTGGTGGCAGACTCACAGTTTGTATACCCTTCAAAAGAGGTGGTCCATCAAACAGCAGTCAAATCTAATTGGTTATCATGATTGGAGGTGGGCTATATTAAGATGAAGGGCTGAGTATCTCTTGGATAGGGGAAGTATCTCCATGCCAGACTACCCACAGTGTCAAGCTACCAATTCAAAGAATGTATATCCCACCCAACCCCACAGTGGTAGAACACAACTTCATCAGGGTGGGGCCTTGAACAAGATCTAGCAAAGTTAATGCAATCTCTTTATCAGTAATGTCCTTCTGAAGAAAAACTGAACTTTTAAAATGAGGGGTTTAGAAGAGGGGGAGAGCCTCTGAATCTCTTCAAGATATTGATCATTAATAATCATTTCTCACATCATGGTAGCTATTTAGTCAATGTTTGCTGAGTTGAACTGAATTGTTAATGTGCATTAAAAGCTTTGTTGAAGAGCAGGGGTCACGAAGGAAGTCAGCTCCTGTTTCATGAGACTTCATGATAGTTAAGTTATCTTGGCAATGTTGAAAGAGGAAAGCATGGCTCAGATTCAATCTAGCTCAGTAGGTTGAATCTGGCCCGCTTGTGAAAACAAGCGTAACAAAGGGTGGGATTTCTTAAGACAACCCATTATGGTGAATCCTTAATAAACTTTGTCTTTTTGCTTGGCTGAGAAGGCTTGAATCAAATTCATTTGGCAGGACCCGGTGTGTCAGTGTTTTGGGGTCTCAAGCACCCCTAGAAACCTATGGTTCCCTACCATCATTATTTTTCTTTAACCTCATCATTTTGGTTCCCTGAGACCAGGAATACTGCTAATCTCAAGTTCTTCTCCAGCCAAGACTTGCAGGTATGTAAACCTCCCCTTCTCCCTATCCCTGTCTCACTCTCCAAGCACTTTGGGGGTGCTTTTTGGGCCTGACTTCCCAGGTCCCAGTAGGTCAGACAGCTACAAGGCTGTCTCGTACTCAGCCTGACATTCTCAGGTTCTCAGTCCAGTGGTTGTGTTTAGGATATGGACCTTGGCACACCTTCTGAAGCATAGAGGACAATGACGGACACACTATCCAGAAATGCATGCCCCATTTTCTCAATTCTCTCAGCACTAGGGAATGGGAAAAACCCAGGGACCTTTTTGTGTTTATTTTTTTCTGTCTTATTTTGTTCCTTTTTGAGGCTTACTTCCAGACCCTCCTTGTGGAGGAAGGGACTTCCAGCCTCCCAAGCCCATAATGGGTCAATCCTCTTCAATCCCCAAAAATCCACCTTTGGGATATCCTTTACAAAACTGGAAAAAATTTAGTTTCTCTAAACAACTTAAAAAGAAAAAGCTGGTGTCTTTTTGCAACACTGTTTGGCCTCAGTATCACCTAGAAGGCCACAAATTGTGGCCCACTGGGGGGACTTTACAATATAACACTCTGTTGCAGCCAGAGCTATACTGCTGCTGAGAAGAAAAATGGAGAAAAATTTCCTACATAATGGCCTTTGTCGTCTCTCAGAACCCCATTCTCAGAAGAGATTGTAAGATGTTCATAGCTAGAGCCCAGCCCACAAAGGGGCAATGGGAGTCAACAGGACACTTTAGATAACCCCCTCCTTATGGCCCCAAGGGCTTCAGCCCTAGCCCCTCCTCCTGCTCCCCAACCTCCCCAGAGCACCCTTGTTTCTTGCTCTTCCCCTTCCTTGACCACCCCCTCTTTCCCGTAGTTTCCCTTCCCTTTTCCTCTAGCCCAACCTCCCTCTTTTCCTGCCTTCTTCACGGTCCAAGTCTCCTACCTTGCATCTCCTCCCATGGCCCCTATCCCCTTGGTGACCCCTGCTCAGGTCCCAGCCAAGGGTCTTGTTGAGGTGCCTCCCTCTGTGGCCCCTTCCCCCAAAGGGAACCCTACTCAGGTTCTGGCCTCATGGCCTGCCCCTATTTCAGGCCCCACAGTATCTACCACCATGGGCCCTACCCCAGAGGCCACCCCTATTCAGGTTCTAGCCTCGGGTCCTACCCCCATGGCAGTACTTCCTCCCCTGGCCCCTCTCTCTGAGGTGGCACCCACTCAGGTCTCTTTGGTATCTCCCTTTCTGACCCCTACCCCTCCTCAGGTACCAGCTGATCTTGTCCCTTGCCAGCTGGATCCCCCGGCCTTGCAATCCAATACAGATCAGCCAGATCTTTCTCCCCAGGCTCCAGTTCCCACAGCACCTTCAAGGCTTTTTTCCCCTGAGGGAAGTGCCTGCCTCCTCTATGGGGACGAGGTGAGTGAATGTTCCATTCTCCATTTCGGATCTCATTCAAATTAAAGAGAAACTGGGGAGATACTCAGAAGATCCCGATAAGTTTACTGAGGGTTTTAGGGATCTGTCCCTACAATTTGAACTTTCTTGGGGTGAATTGCATATCTTCTTCTCTACCTGTTGTACCGCTGAGGAGAAGAGAATCTGGGAACATGCCCAAAAATTTGGGGATTGTTTGGCTAGCAATAACCCCATAAAATACCCCCCAGGAACAGCTGCTGTTCCCAGTAGTGACCCAGGATGGAATTATCGAAAGAGTGAGGATAGAGAAAGAGAGACCATATGATAATTTGCCTGTTTAGAAGGCCTAAGAACAGCATTTCAAAAGCAAATAAATTTTCCAAAAATTAGGGAAATTACTCAGGGAGAAAAGGAAAACCCAGTTCTTTTCCAAAACCAGATAGTAGAAGCTATCTGGATCCTGATTCGATTGAAAGGGTAGCAATCTTTAATATGTATTTCATTAATCATATTTCCCCAGATATTAGGAGGAAACTGCAGAAATTGGCAATGGGACCCCAAACACCTCAGGCCCAATTATTAGAGATGGCCTTTGGAGTCTTTAACAATGGAAACCTGGTTGCAGCAGAGGAAAGAGAATGTAGGGAAAGGGCTAGAGACAGAGAACATGCCATGGCCAGGAAAAGACCTAAGGAGCACCCCTCCAGGGTGCCCCCTTGGAGGAAGCCCATCAGCTAGGGCAGTGGGGAAACCTGCTTTTGATGCCACAAGGAGGGTCACTGGTCCAAGGAGTGCTCCTCTAGGGCACCGCCCTGGAGGAAGCCCCCAGATTCTGGACCATGCCTAGCATGTGACCAAGAGGGACATTGGAGGAAGGATTATCCCCGAGGTTGGAAAAATGGTAGAGCTGCCTTCCAGTACCCTGTCCTCCAGACTCGGGAGGAAGGGAAAGCCTGGGGCTTGGCAGAGCTCCCACTCTCTCCACCTCTCTCACCGAGCCATGGGCAAAATTGAGGCTGAAGGTAAGGTTATCCACTTTATCATGGCTATGTTCTCTTGTTTTAATCAATTACTCTGGCCCTACCTGCCCCTCCAACCATCGGGTCATGGGCATTGAGGAAAAACTAAAGGATATTGTGAGACATATTCCCTCCCCTGCTTATTTGAGGATCTGTTGTTTGAACACCCCTTCCATATTATCTCTTCTTGCCCTGTCCCCTTGTTGGGAAGGGACCTGACAGTGAAACTGGGGAGCCAATTTTCTCTAGTTAAACCTCCCAGCTCCCTTTCCCCTGTGTTTACCAGGCCTCCCTATGTTTCCCCTGAGGTGTGGGAGACAGTTGAGCCAATTGTTTGTGATCAAGGCCTTCGATACCCAATTAAGCCTAAGGCCTGGGAGGGACTGCAACCATTAATTGCTACTCAAGGGCCTGACTCACTCCCTGTAGAGTGGGGCCCAGACCAGGCTAAAGCTTTTGGGACTTTGAAAACTAAATTGACCACCACTCCAGCATTAGCTTTACCTAATCTAGAAAAACCTTTCACTTAGTATGTTGATAAAAGGAGAGGACAGGCCTTGGGAGTCCTAACCCAATCCTTAGGACCTGACCCCAAGCCAGTTGCCTGTTTTTCAAAACAATCAGATTTCCTGGCTGCTACAGCCATTCCAATTGAAGAAGCTTCTAAACCTCTACTTGACCATCCCCTAGAAGCTGTGACTCCCCATCAAATTCAGAGCATCCTAGAAGCAGAGGGCCACCAGTGGCTGGCTAGCCACAGGCTCACCAAATATCAAGCCTTGATCTTAGATACCCCTGACTTAATTCAGATGTGCTACATATTCCTGAACCCCAAAGCAATGTGATACACAGAACAAGTGGTTAGGGGAGCTAGGTACAAAATAGTCATCTTTAATTCCCTCCAGGGAAATTGTCCTTTCTCTATACTCCCATACTGTCTGTTTGGTTGTTTGCTTAATATCCTTGCCAGGCTTGTCTCCTCCAGGCTCCAAGCCATCAACTTCCAGATTACTGCTCAGGCTATGTACCCCTTGACCTGGACCCATCAAGGCAGGGACACCTCTACACCCTTGCCAGCAGGAAGCAATTTCAAATGCTGAGACCTTCGTCTCTGACCCCAAAAGAATTTGGGTCCCATTTGTTTGGGGAGGGGGGGGGAGTTATGAGGGTACAATCTCTGGGAACCCCCTTGAACTCTCCCTGAATCTTCTCATTAGATCTGGCCTCATAAACCTTTCCTTATCACTAGGCCCAAATCTCTGCCTAGCTTAGCCCAGCTGCTTCCCACCCTTAACCCTACCAAAATCCCATTCTCTTGTTTCCCGAGTCTTGACCTCTGGTAACGCCAGTCCCATCGGGATCCTCCTTGGACTCCTCCTCAGGACCCTCCCTAAACTCCTCCTCTAGTAACCCTAGGCCACCTCTCAATCCCTCCCACAATCTTTCTGTGTATAATCTCCATCTTGCCTCCATGAGGGCCCTCGGATTCAATCTAGCTCAGTAGATTGAATCTGGCCTGCTTGTGAAAACAAGCATCACAAAGGGTGGGATTTCCTAAGACAATCCATTATGGTGAATCCTTAATAAACTTCATCTTTTTCCTTGGCTAAAAAGAAAAAAAAAGAAAAGAAAGAAAGAGGAAAGCATTCAGCATTTATGTTCAGGAAAGCTTGAAGAAAATAACCCAGCCTGGAGAAATATAATTCAGTCATTTTCAGGCTTAATTAAGGCCTTACAAATGGTCTGCTTAGGCCAGCAGTGGGCTATATTAAAGTACTTTAACTGTTGCCAGGGACCAGTGGCCACAGTCTTTGCCTTAGTCAGAAGAATTGACTGCTTGCGGGTTGAGCCATAATGAGCTCAGCATATTCTCATTTCAGAACTATTTAATAGGATATTTGTAACCACAAAGAGCTAAAATCAGAATCTGGTGCTTTCTATTCAAAACAAGCAAAAAAAGAGTGTTTCTAAGATCATTGGCAATCATAATAAATAAGTCTAGCAATGAAACTACCAAGGACTTGTATTTACCCAGTTGTCTAGATCCTATGAGATTTTCATGAATTAAAAAGTAGCCTATTTGGAGAGGGACAATGAAAAGGATACATTTATAGATAATGGAAAGAAAGAAAGGAAGGAAGGAAGGAAGGAAGGAAGGAAGGAAGGAAGGAAGGAAGGAAGGAAGGAAGGAAGGAAGAAGGAAGGAAGGAAGGAAGGAAGGAAGGAAGGAAGGAAGGAAGGAAGGAAGGAAGGAAGGAAGGAAAGAGGAAGGAAGGCAGAAAAAGAGAGAGAGAGAGAGAGAGAGAAAGAGAGGGAGGAAGGAAGGAAGGAAGGAAGGAAGGAAGGAAGGAAGGAAGGAAGGAAGGAAGGAAGGGAAATCAATAAAAAAATTTAAGTAGCCTAAAGCAGATGTGTCAAACACACTGCCTCACTCCCAAGAGCTGCCGAAATATTTAATAAAATAAATAATTCAATAAAACATGGATAATGTTAATCTATGGTTTTCTGTGTCACTATGCAGGCTACAGGGATCCTTATCTGTGGTTTAGTGGCCTCTGTTTCTATTTGAATTTGAGACCTCCACCTAAATGTTTAAGAATCACAATAAGGGAGGCTTCTTTTTATATTTAAACAAAATGGCAGCTGAAATCATATCTAATGTCCAGGTGCCTGAAATTCTACCCTGGAGTTTCATTCCTTTAAGTTTAAACACAGCTCTCTCTTTTCCTGTGACCACTTTGGAAAAAAAGAAAACAAAACTAATATGCTTTTAAGAGTCCAGGGACCCCAAAACTATCAAGGTATAGGGCAGTGCCATCTGTAATGAATTCACAGACTCTGCTTGAGTCTTCTAGTCAAGCAGCAAAAAGTTTGTTATAATGCTAATAAAGCAGGCAGAGTTCCTTAGGAAACTTCAACTTAAGGGGGGACGATGTTAAAGCTTATATAGAAAAAGATCAGTGAATGGTGCACCAAGTATGCTAATTAGGTGGTGAGCATACAGTTTCTGTACCTTGGCTGCAGGCATCATTCTTTACTGGCATGGCCTGGGGTGGGGGCTGGGGGTGATGGTTCTAAGGGATGTGTTTTTTGTCTGCTATGTCTATAACAAGATAACCCCAGGAGTTGGCCTCTATTCCTTGACCTCCGAATTGTATATTGTAACTGTGGGAATCAGTACATCATAGTTCTACTGGTAAAATATAGTCCTGTTCATACAAGGCAAATTCTACAGAGGTCAGCTTGTTCTTGTAACAGGGAGAGACAGTTTGCCTCACTGGGGCCCACTCATGAGTTATTTTCTGAGATAGGGTCTTTGGGCTGGGGATTGACATGGTCCTAAGGCTGAGGTCCAAGCACCCCATCAGAAACAATTTCTCCTAATTAACAACAAGCAACAACAAATTCTCCTGATTAACAACATAGTCACTTAACTTCTCTGAGATTCAGTTTCCCCTTCTGCCTTTGCACAGGTCATCTGCCACCACCACCCCGACATGTCCCTGCCTCCTCATTTCTGCCTCATAGAATCCATAGTTTTCCTCAAAGCACAGTTTAAATACCACCTTCTCAGGAGCTGGTTCTTAGTGTCCAGCAATCTTCTTTCTTTAAATTCAATAACAGTATTTCCTTTGTAATATTATATTTTATACATTTAAAACATTCTAAGCATTCTGTAGACTTTGCTAGATACAAAAAAAAATGGCTAAGACCTCCTTATTCAAGAGGGAGCTTTCCCTGATTGCCTGAAGCTGCCCATGCCTCCTATAACCCACCCCACACAAATTACCTTGTAATTTATTTTATTTATACTTCTACGTGTACGTGCTGTCTCTACTGACTGAATATAAGCTCCCTGAGGAAAAAATTGTTTCCATGTTTGTCTTTGTCTTTGTGTGTCTAACAATGTCTGGTATATATAGTTAGTCCTTAACAAATGTTTGTTGACTGAGTGATTGTTAATACTTTACCTACCTATCTCACAGTCTACCAGGGGGAATTAAATAAGATGATATATGTAAAGTACTTTATAGTAATAAATAAGCAACATAAAAGTAAGCTACTAATATTGGCACTGTTAACAGTGATAATGACAGAAGTAATAATGAGGCAAAGTTGACTGGCTCTCTGGCAAGGGAGACAGGAAGTGTGGGCTAAACCAGGTGCCTCATTGACAGTAAGACTGTGGGAGGGGGAGAAAAAGTAGAAAATCATAGGGAGGAAGGTGGGTAGCCCAGTAGATAGAATGCTGTGCTTGGAGTCAATAAGATCTGAGTTCAAATCTAACCTCAGATTTAATGCCTGTGTGATTCTAGGCAAGTCATTTAACTTCTCTGTTTACCTTTAAAAAGTTCGAGAGACATAGTTTCTGGGTAATTTAATCATTTTATTAATAATGCCAGCATGTTTATTAATAAAAGGAAGTCACTGACACTCTCAAATGCCAAAGATCCCTTAGGGCAGTGGGTTCACAGTTTATATACCCTTGGAAGAGTGGGTGTTGCTAAGGGTGGTAATTAACTCTGATTGGTTAACAATTAGTGAGAAAATGAATATTACAGTGAGGGATTGGACTATATTCCAATAAGGTTCTTGGGGATACTTCCCCTCCCAGACTGATTTTTTTTTGAGTAGGAAAAAGGCCATTTTTTGCCTTATTTCTTACTAGGCTTAATCACCAAATGGGCATTGCCTCAGTCAGACTGAGACCTGGGAATTAAAATTTGCCAGCATGGGTCAAGGAGAGGGAAATTTGTGAATAATTTGACTCTATGAAAATGAAAATGCCATGATAAAATAACAAACACAAATCCAGACACTGTATTTCAAGAAACTACAAAAGAAAACTGAAAAGATATGTTAGAACAAAGGTCAAAGAAAAGAAAGAATCTGCCTCCTGAAAGGAACTCCAAAAGGAAAAGTGCTGGCAGAAATCTAGAGTTCTCATATTAAAGAAACAAATACTGTGAATACCCATAATGGAGTTGAAGTAAAGCAGGCAAAGATTACACAAGGTCTGGAAGCTAGTTCTACTATATTCCAGAAGGCAAAAGAGAAAGACTTAGCAATGTGCTAATTACTGGAGATACAGAGAAAGGCAAAAACAGTCCCTGACTTCATGGTGCTCACATTTTAATGGAGAAGACAACACGAAAATGATTAGGTACTACACGATACGTACAGAGGACATGGAAGGAAATCTCAAAGGCAAGGCACCACAGTAAGGAGAACTAGGAAAAGCTTCTTGCCTAAAATCCTAGATGGTGAGATTTTGTTGTTGTTGTTATAGTTGTGTGTCCTGGTGGGATTTTAGCTGACACTTGAAGGACGCTGGAGAAGCCAGGTGGTGGAGATGGGAAGGGAAAGAATTTCGGGCATTTGGGAGAGACAGTAAAATGCCTGGAGCTAGGAGATGGGATGTCTTATTTGGGGAACAAAAAGATGGCCAGCATCACCGGAGCATATCTGGGTAGTATGTAAGGTGTTAGAAGATTGGAAAGGGGGGGGCGGAGCCAAGATAGCTGCGTGAAAACAGCATCTTACAGGAGCTCTCTCACAAGTTCAGTCAGATTCCTATAAAAAAAAAAGTGAATCTGAGTAGATTTGAGAGTTAGAAACCACGAGCAGTCTGAGTAAGGCAAATTTCCAAGCCAGGAGAGTCCGAAAGGCCAACAGGACCCATCTGTAGGCTGGGAGAGCACTCGGTGTGCGGAACTGCTCCAGACAGCACCAAAGCAGAAGCAGTCGCAGAAACCAATGTGTGAGACAGGCTGGGAGAAAGCTGGGTGCTGGAAACCGGTGGAGATCCCCAGGCCTCCCAACACAGGACGGCAGTCTGTGGAAGTGAGAGAGGCAGTGCAATGCCACCAGCTGTGAGACATCAACTCCTGAGGCTTGCAGCCCAAAGGTATAAAATGTGTCTTCTTGAAATTCTGGGACACATAATGGCCAGGTAAATGGCTCTAATCCCTCCCCACCTGACCCAGAGAATTCCTCAGGGAAAAAACACCGGAATAGAGGAGACAGAAGTGGGGCTTCAGTGGCCCAGTAGTAGGAGTTCCTGAGTCCCAGAGGGGCAGAGCCAGCAGGGGTCAACACCAGGAGCCCAGACGTACCCTGGTCCCCCAGGGGAAGTGCCAGACACCAGCTCAAACAACAAACAGCTGAGACCCATTGCTGAAGAGCAACAGTGCTGGAAAGCAACCCCAGGGGAAGAGACTTCAGGCAGCCAGACCCCTCTCCCACACCTCAGGAAACTGAAGGCTATAATTCACAAAGCCAGTAACTAGACTCACAATCCCCAGAATAAGAAACCTGGGACAGAGAGCCTTGAGCCCCAAAAGCATAAATTCATTGTAAAGCCAGGAAAAGGCTAACCAACATGAAGAAGAACACAAAAAAACTGAGGACCATTGATTCTTTTATGGAGACAGGCGTGATCAAAATATTTGGAAGAGGATAGCAATGACACTATACCCACAACTGATACCTCAGAAGGTAATGTGAACTGGTCTCAAGCCCAAAAAGTATTACTGGAAGAGCTAAAGGAGGATTTTAAAAACCAAATTAGGGAGGTAAAAGAAAAAATGGAAAAAATGAAAAAAAACACTGATGAAATCAAGTCCTTAAAAAATAAGATTGGTGAAATGGCTATGGAGATTCAGAATCTAAATAGAGAAAATGACACCCTGAGAGGTAAAATCAACCAATTGGAAAAGGATACTCAAAAGCAAAATGAAGACAGCAACTCATTAAAAATTAGAATTGAGCAAGTGGAAGTTGATGGCTCTAAGAGGCATTAAGAAGTAGTCAAACAAAATGAAAAGAATGAAAAAATAGAAAAAAATGTGAAATGTCTGATTGGAAAAACAACTGACCTGGAAAATAGATCCAGGAAAGACAATTTAAGAATTATTGGTTTACCGGAAATCCACAATGAAAAAAAGAGCCTTGACAATATCTTCGAAGAAATTATCAAAGATAATTCCCCAGAGGTCCTAGAACCAGAGGGTAAAATAGTCATTGAAAGAATCCACTGATCACCCCCTGAAAGAGATCCCAAACTGAAATCACCAAGAAATATTATAGCCAAATTTTGGAATTACAAAGTCAAGGAGTAAATATTGCAAACAGCCAAAAAGAAACAATTCAAATATCGTGGAACTACAGTCAGGATCATGCAGGATCTCTCAGCCTCTACATTAAATGACAGGAGAAATTGGAATATGGTATTCCAAAGATCAAAGGAGCTGGGACTACAACCAAGGATCAACTACTCAGCAAAATTAAGCATAATTTTTCAGGCAAGGAGATGGACATTCAAAGAAATAAGGGAATTCCAGACCTTCCTGATGAAAAGGCCAAAACTCAATGGAAAATTTGATCTTCAAATACAAAACTCAAGAGAGATATAAAAAGGTAAACAGGGGGGAAAACCAGATAAACCTGATTAATCAATAAGGGCAAATTATTTACATCTTTATATAGGATTATATCATCTTAAGTATGTTATAGATAGATAGATACATAGATACATACATACATACATATATATGTCACTCTGGAGAATAGTACAGCTATTATGACAATTGAAAGGGATACAAATAGACAGTGAATGTCCGTATAAAATAACTGATATAAGGATAAAAAACATAATTAAGAGATGTAAAGGGAAAGTTATGGGAGAAGAGGTAAGGAGGTAGTAGAAAAGGGTAAATTACATCAAATGGTGAGGCACAAAAACACATTATAGTAGAGGGAAAGAAGGGAGGGAGAAGAGCAGTATTTGAGCTTTACTGTCATTGGATCTGGTTCAAGAAGAGAATAACATACTCTGATAAGTATAGAAATCTAACTTGTCCTATATGTAGTAGGAGGGGAAAGGGGGAAAAAAGAGAGGGGATGGTCAGAAGGGAGGGAAGAAGTAGTAAGTGGAAAACGGTAAGATAAGGAAGGGGAATCAAGAGGGAGGCTAAACTGAGGAATGCGATGGTCAAAAGCAAAACTTTGTTGAAGAGTAGAAGAGGAAAAAGAGAAATAAAAGCATAAACAGGGGGGAAATAGGATGGAGAAAAATGCACAGATAGAAATCATAACTGCGAATGTGAATGGGATGAACTCTCCCATAAAATGGAAGCAGATAGCAGAATGGATTAAAAACCATAATCCTACAATATGCTGTTTACAAGAAACACATTTGAAACAGGAGGATACATGCAGGGTAAAGGTAAAAGGCTGGAGTAAAATATATTGTACTTCAGCTAAAGTAAAAAAAGCAGGCGTAGCAATCCTAATCTCAGACAAAGAAAAAGTAAAGATAGATTTAATTAAAAGAAATAAGGAAGGATACTACATCCTGCTAAAAGGCACCATAAACAATGAAACAATATCATTGTTTAACATATATGCACCAAGTGGTATGGCATGCAAATTCTTAGAGGAGAGGTTAAGGGAGTTACAGGAAGAAATAGACAGCAAAACTATAATATTGGGAGACCTCAACCTCCCCCTCTCTGAACTTGATAAATCTAACCTCAAAATAAATAAGAAAGAAGTTAAGGAGGTGAACAGAATTTTAGAAAAGGCAGATATGATAGACCTCTGGAGAAAACTGAATGGGGATAAAAAGGAATATACTTTCTTCTCAGCAGTACATGGCACATACTCAAAAATGGACCATGTACTAGGGCATAAAAAACTCACAATCTAGTGCAGAAAGGCAGAAGTAGTCAAAACATACTTTTCAGATCACGATGCAATAAAAATTATTCGTAATAAAGAACCATGGAAAAATAAACTAAAAATTAATTGGAAACTAAATAATCTAATTCTAAAGAATGAGTGGGCCAAAGAACAAATCAGAGAAACAGTTAATAACTTCATTCAAGAGAAAGACAATAATGAGACAACATATCAAAACTTATGGAATGCAGCAAAAGCAGTTCTTAGGGGAAGTTTTATATCTCTAAATGCTTACATGAATAAAATAGAGAAAAAGGAGATCAATGAATGGGGCATGCACCTGAAAAAGTTAGAAAAAGAACAAATTGAAAATCCCCAATTAAATACCAAATTAGAAATACTGAAAATCAAAGAAGAGATTAATAAAATTGAAACCAAGAAAACTATTGAATTAATAAATAAAACAAAGAGCTGGTTTTATGAAAAAATTAATAAAATTGATAAACCTTTGGTCAATTTGATTTTAAAAAGTAAAGAATAAAATCAAATTACCAGTATCAAAAATGAATAGGGTCAATTCACCTCTAATGAAGAGGAAATTAAAACAATAATTAGGAATTATTTTGCCCAATTGTATGCCCATAAATTTAACAACCTTAGAGATATGGATGAATATCTACAAAAACATAAATTGCCCAGGTTAGCAGAAGAGGAAGTAAAATTTCTAAATAACTTCATCTCAGAAAAAAAAATTGAGCAAACCATCAATGAACTCCCTAGGAAAAAATCTCCAGGGCCAGATGGTTTTACAAGTGAATTCTATCAAATATTTAAAGAACAATTAATACCTATGCTTTGTAGACTATTTGGGAAAATAGGTGAAGGAGTCCTACAAAATTCTTTTTATGACACAAATATGATACTAATACCCAAACCAGGTACAGTCAAAACAGAGGAAGAAAATTATAGACCAATTTCCTTCATGAATATTGATGCAAAAATTTTAAACAAAATATTAGCAAAAAGATTGCAGCAACTCATCAGGAGAATAATACACTAGACCAGGTAGGATTTATTCCAGGAATGCAAGGCTGGTTCAATATTAGGAAAACTATTAGCATAATTGACCATATCAACAACAAAACTAGCAGAAACCATATGATCATCTCAATAGATGCAGAAAAAGCCTTTGACAAAATACAACACCCATTCTTATTAAAAACACTAGAAAGCATAGGAATAAATGGAGCCTTCCTTAAAATTATAAATAGCATCTACCTAAAACCATCAGCAAGTATTATTTGTAATGGGGATAAGCTAGATGCATTCCCAATAAGATCAGGGGTGAAACAAGGATGTCCATTATCACCCCTACTATTCAATTTGGTACTAGAAACGTTAGCTGTAGCAATAAGAGGAGAAAAAGAAATTGAAGGAATTAGAATAGGAAAAGAAGAAACTAAATTATCACTTTTTGCAGATGATATGATGATTTATTTAGAGAATCCTAGAGGATCAAGTAAAAAACTACTTGAAATAATAAACAACTTTAGCAAATTGCAGGATATAAAACAAACCCACATAAATCTTCAGCATTCCTATATATTGCTAACAAAGCCCAACAGCAAGAGATAGAAAAAGAAAATTCCATTCCATACTGTAGACACTATAAAATATTTGGGAGTGTATCTGCCAAGACAGACCCAGGGACTACATGAACATAATTATGAAACAATTTTCACACAAATAATGTCAGATCTAAATAAATGGGAAAATATCAGTTGCTCATGTTTAGGCTGAGCTAATATAATAAAAATGACAATTTTACCCAAATTAATCTATCTGTCCAGTGCCATACCAATCGAACTACCAAAAAATTATTTCACAGTACTGGATAAAATAGTAACAAAATTCATCTGGAAGAAGAAGAGGTCTAGGATATTATATTAGGAAGGCAGAATTTATGATTTCAAAGAGAATCTCATATGTGCCTAAAAGGTCCAGAACCGCAGGATATAAGGAATTCTCTAGGCAGAAGGCAGGAGAACTAAAGCATGTATTTACACTCCACAACAACAAGCCCACAAACCAGCGTCCCCATTTTGATATTTTCATCAAAAGCTTCCAGGCCCAATAAGTCCGCCTTATAAGGGTAACCAGGAGGCCACAGAGAAGCGAGATGGTATAAGGCAAAATCGTATACATGCTTCCCCTCTACGGTAAGAAGATTACCCACTAGCCTCTAGTAAGCTCTGCTACCGGCAGCTCAGCTTCGGCTGTTGGTGTCTCTGGCTCCAACCGGAAAAGGAAAGGAGGATCTTCAAGCTGTCCTCTCCCCTCTTATAGAGTTTTTGACATCATCAAGCGCCGCCTGAACGACCAGGGCCGATTGGTTCTTGACTTGGCCCTTCCCCCTAGCGTAGACCACGTTAACACACTTCCCCTCAGCCAGCCCCACGACTCATCACACAGGAAGCTCTGGTCCTGCCCCAGAAGAGCAAGCCCCAGCGTCCAGGGAAGCTCAACGAGGCAAGCTGAGTCATTCAAAGAAAACAAAGTCCATTCTGGCTACACTCCACCCCTCACAATGTTCTAGGATGCACAATCCAATCATAATTCAAATTAAATTATATATCCTAGAACATTGTGATCCAATTATGCAGGAAACTAAAACATCATTCACAATAAAGCAAAACATATCATTCAGTGACATTCCCAAATATTGGTTTACGATTCAAATGTGATCCACCCCTAGATCCCAGCCAGATAATCTCTTCAACCAATCATCCCAAAATAATTATTAATAATTCAAATGTCCACCCCTAGATCTTCGTATCCATTACATAGGATCAATAATATCATAACAATAAAACAATATAGCAAGGATAACACAAAATAAGTACACAGAACACTATCATCATTCCCCCCCTCAAACAATTGGGGCTCAAAATCTTGGGGTAATGGGTGAAGGTCTCATTTTCCATAGCTTCTTCTTGCTGAAATTGGATGTAGAGGTGTCCCTGCCCCAAAGAGTCCCATTCCAGAGTTCAGTTCTTTAGCGAGCTGGCAGGAATTCCAAGAATGCTACGTACTTAGGCAGTCACCGGAAACTGCAGGGTGCTTAAACCTGCAGGAGACAGAACTAGCGACAAGGTTAACTAAAACAGAGAACAAAAAGAGTAGGCAAGTATGGGCTATTAACCTTTAAATAAAATCATCTCCAGTTTAGTTGAAATTTCAGTTATGCAGAGATCCAATATCAGAGCCAAACTCAGATGGGAAATGTTTCTTTTTAAACAGAACACAATGAGGAAACTAAGCCAAGAAGATCCCACCCTAGATGGAGACCAGGATTGTCCTCCCAGCCTTTCCCCAGATGTACAAGGGAAACCAGGAGGATCCCATCCTAGATAGACTAGGATTGTCCTCCCAGCCTTTCCCCAGATGTACAAGGGAAACCAGGAGGATCCCATCCTATATAGACTAGGATTGTACCCCCAGACTTTCCCCAGATGTACAAGCTTTCATCCGTTAATCACACAAAGTCACCTTCCCTCTGAGTGGCTTGTGTCAATTACCAGCATCAGCCATACCTGTGGGGTCCGTGAACCTAATATTATAGCCCTATTCACGGTAAAATATATGGTTCAGGGGTACGATTTGGTAATTATCTTCCCCTGAATAGACAACTGTTACAGTGTTGTTCTTCCCATGGGCTATGACTTCTGCAGCCTTTGGAATATCATCTGGCTTCCGTTTTACCCATACCTTAGCTCCCAACTTTATTCTATCAATGGAGCAAGCCCCTTTTGCCCCTCTAGTAGTTATTCTGGGAGGAAGGTCAGTTTTCACAAAGGGTATTTTTTCACAGGGGATAATAATCACTTGAACTATCCTATCATTCCTACCAAATTGTACAGGTTTTTCACCCAAATTCTGGAGTGTCACAACAATTTCTTTTTGATAATTCGAATCTATCACTCCAGCCAATACATGTACTCCTTGAGCTGCTAATCCTGGTTTAGGTAATATCCATCCAAAATGATTCTTGGGGATTCTCATACATACTCCAGTAGGGGTTTTTCTTATCTCTTTCCTATTCAACCTAAAATTCTCTATACAATGTAAATCATATCCTGCCGAACCAGGTGTTCCTGGACATGGTAGGGGGACATCTTCCCTCACAGTCCAAAATTCAATATTTTGGATCTCACGTGTTTGCTGTTCTCTAATCTGCAAATTTGGGGTCATCATTCTGGCTAGAGGTGTACTCCCCCCTAAGGGCCTATTATTCAAATTACGTAAGGCAATAGACAAATTATCCTTCCAATGTAGATATGAATTATTAGAGCTTAATTTTCTCAGCTGTTCTTTCAACAATCCATTCATTCTTTCAATCAGCCCAGATGCTTGTGGGTAATATGGAATATGATATATCCATTCTATATTGTTCAACACACAATATCTTTTCACTTCTTTGCCCTTGAAATGTGACCCATTGTCACTTTGAATCTGCATTGGGGTTCCATAGTATAAACTTACAATATCTAGGGTTTTACAGGTGTTTTTCTGAGTTGCATCCTTATAAGGACAAGCCACTAGTACACCTGAATAGGTGTCAACACACGTACATACATATTTACATCCTTTATCCTGGGGTAGTGGGTCAATATAATCTATCTGCCAAATTTGGGCTGGAACTTTTCCCCTTGCTATTTCTCCAGTTACTATCCTAGGAAGAGTTCGTTCTTTTTCTAATTGACATATACAACACCCCTCTGTTATTTGTTTTAACAACGCATGAGAGATACTGATACCCCGATCCTGTGCCCATCGGTGGGTGGCCTGGACCCCTAAATGGCTGGCGGTCTGGTGGACCCATCTTGCTAAGGCTGAGTCATCAGTTGGAGTTGGAGTAGGAACGATACATTCAGTGGCAATCTTTGCTAGTCGATCCGCGTGTGCATTGTACTCACGCTCTGGTGTGGTCAGGGTCGCGTGAGCATCAGCATGAAAAACTGACAATTCTGTAACCAAAGACATGTCCCATATATTTTCCCATAACTCTTTACCCCAAACTTGTTTGCCATGAATCTCCCAATTGTGATTCCTCCATATAGGCATCCAAGTAGCTAATCCATTAGCTACCGCCCATGAATCAGTAAATATATGACACTGTCCTCCCTTCTCCATTCTGATGGCCTGATGTACTGCCATCAGTTCAGCATATTGGCTACTTCCCCCTATCCCAGAACTTTCCAGAGTTCGCCTAGTACAGGGGTTATAGGCTACTGCTTTCCAATGTCTCTTCTGTCCTAAATATTTTGCTGTCCCGTCAGTAAACCAAGCGTGTTTCTTCTGTTCTACACTTAGTCCATCATACCCATTATTCCATTTCACTAAGGATGGCACCATCTGTTGCTTAGATTCAATGGGTTTTTCATTTCTCTCAGTGCCAATGTTCGCCACCGATTCATGTAAAGCAGAAACTCCACTTTTGCCTGCTCTGGACCTATTCTGAATATACCACTTCCATTTGATTATGCTCGCCTCTTGTGCATGTCCAATTCTGTGAGAAGCTGGGGTACCCATTACCCAAGTCATAATTGGAATTCCAGGCCTTAATATCACTTCATGACCCAGGGTTAGTTGCTCAGTTTCTACTAAAGCCCAATATGCAGCTAACAGCTGCTTCTCAAAAGGTGTATACTGCACTCCAGATAAGGGCAGTTTCCTTGACCAAAAGCCTAAAGGTACACTTCGGCTCTGTTGTTTTTGCCACAGACTCCAATTTGCATAGTCATCTTGTACAGTCACTTGTAACTCCACTGGACCATTTTGCATAGGCCATAAGTCCAGAGCTAATTGTATAGCAGCCTTTGCTTCCTCAAAAGCTCTACTTTGTTCAAGGCCCCAATCGAATTCACATTTCTTTCTGATGACTTTATACAAGGGTTTTAAAATCTGTCCCAAATGTGGGATGTGGTGTCTCCAATAACCAAATAGCCCTATGAACTTTTGGGCCTCTTTCTTATTAGTAGGGGTGGGAAATTGAATTTTTTGTCGAGCTTGTGGGAGAATTTCTCGCAGTCCTCTATTCCACTGTATCCCCAAGAATTTTACAGTTTGAGCTGGCCCTTGAACCTTTGCGGGGTTGATTTCCCATCCTTTGCTTTTCATATGGTCAATTAATAATGCTAAACTCTCCTCCACTTCTTTTATATTCTTTCCCTGTATCATGATGTCATCTATGTAATGTGTAAGCTGTACACCAGGTAGCTTTAATTCATCCAAATGCTCAGCTACAATCCTGTGGCAAATAGTTGGGCTATGAATATATCCTTGTGGCAGGCATGTAAATATATACTGTCGGCCTTGCCAAGTAAAAGCAAACTGGTTCCATTGCTTGGGGTCTATTGGGATCGTAAAGAAGGCATTGGCCAAATCAATAACTGCATACTAAGTGTTTTTGTATTCTCTCTATTAAAGTAACCATGTCTGGAACAGCAGCATACAAGGGAGGAGTCACTTTGTTCAGCTGTCTATAATCTACTGTCATCCTCCATGTCCCATCTGACTTTCGGACTGGCCAGACAGGGTTGTTCCATTGAGTAGTTGTAGGGACTAACACTCCTGCCTCAACACATTCTCTTATAGTGTTGGCAATTTCATCTTGCCCACCTGGCACACGATATTGCCTCAAAGTAATTACTTCAGAAGGTTTGGGCAAAGTGATTGGATCCATCTTGATTTTCCCCACTAAGACTGCATTAATGCCTATTTTCCTCACAGCAAATTGGTATTTCCCTTCAGGTAAATTTAAGGTCATACCCTTCAAAATGTCTATTCCAATGATGTATTCAGGAATAGGCACAATAACCACACTATATTCTTTCTTGGGCAACTGTCCAATTTTCATCATCAATTTAACTTGTCTGGCTGATATTTCAGTCCCTCCTAGTCCTGTGATGGTAATAGGAGTTCCATGGCTGAATTTGTCTGGATTCCCATAGATAAGGGTGGCCTTGGCCCCAGTGTCTATTAATGCCCTAGTTACTGTACTTGACCCATTTTTCCAATATATGGTCAAGTTAATGTGAGGTCTGCATTCCAGCTTACGTATTTCCTTAATTTGGGCTGGGGCCTGGCCTGTTTCCTAGTATTCCCTAGCATGTGATTCACTTGGGTATGAAGGTTCACCATCTGTAGCATTTGCAGGAGCAGTTCTTATTTCCCTATCTCTCCTGTTATCGAGTTCTTTATCTCGGTACATCCTGTACAATTCATTGGTTGGAATGCCATCTATCATTTCAAAACCTACCCCTGCTCTCAATAGAGCAGTGAACATTTCTTTTCTTGTCACTCCATTTTGGCGCCAAGTTTGCTGGCTATTCACCCTTCTCTCTCGAGATCTATCCCTTCCCCAGTCTCCTAAGTCATGTAACTGTAAAATCTTATTTATCACCTCTGTAAGATGGGTCCCTACTTCCCCAAGTAACAGATTCAAAATTAGTTGTTTATAAGCAGGGGGAGCTGTCCTAATTATTAAATTCCTATGAGGGATTCCTATGGGATCATTGTAATATTTGTCTGCAGTTCCTGTCATAATAGCAGTCTTCATTACCTCCTCCTTTAGTCTCATGATACAATCTTTAAGTGAATACCAGGGTCTGTGCTCAGTGGGCCACATAGAATCATTAGTATATCTCTTATTGCATCCCGCAGCAGCTAATGCCAACAGAGTAGTCCTGCTAGCATCATCTCCTCGCTGATGATGTTCCCTAAAAGCTTGCTGAACTAGAAGATCGTGGCTGATACCTATGAATCTCATACAGTCCCTCTTATCTACTAATATTCCACCGGCTCCTTGATCACGGAGCCTTACCATCCAAGATATTAATGGTTCTCCTACTCTTTGGCTGAATCTACTCAAAATATCTGTGACCTCTTGTGGTGAGAAATCTTCCTGAAATTCCCTCATAACTAAATTGCCACCTCTGGTTTCTGTCCTCCTCCTCTCTACGGGACGAACGCTTGTCTGAGTATTTAACCATCTCCCATTCTCTGTGCGAGGGATGTCCTGAACCCTAGTAGCATTTTCTGTCTCAGCCCCTAACACTGTCTCATTTTCCCCCCACTCACTTCCCCTGCCACCATGGCAAGGACAAAGCAAGCAGTCAGGCTTGGTCTGGGCTGAGTTGGGATGCACTCTTGGCTTGTTTGGCCTCCTGTTGCTCCTAGCCACATTAATAGAAAAGTTCTCATCTGAGTCAGTGGGTTCTTGAGCAGCAATTTGTTCTCCTGCTATCTGAGATTCCCCTTCTTGCTGTGGGGTAGGAGTGCCCCCATCTCTTTCACTTAATCTCAATCTTTCATATACTAGCCGGTAGGCTGATAACACTATCCAGGTTTGCCTAGATAGTGATGCCCCTGACTGAATCCCAACCTCTTGTAAACACCTTTCCAAATCCTTAGGATCTCCTCTCTGTAGCCTTGGTTCCCAGTTTTCACAGGGTCCGGCTTTTTTAGCCAATTCCTTTGCTAAGGAGGAATAAAATGGATCCTCCCACCCTGGGATATTCATCTCTTCCTCTGAAGTTCTTCTGCTTCTGAACAGAGATCTTATATCTAGCGATCCCATCCACCTCGTCGCCAAATATATTAGGAAGGCAGAATTTATGATTTCAAAGAGAATCTCATATGTGCCTAAAAGGTCCGGAACCGCAGGATATAAGGAATTCTCTAGGCAGAAGGCAGGAGAACTAAAGCATGTATTTACACTCCACAACAACAAGCCCACAAACCAGCGTCCCCATTTTGATATTTTCATCAAAAGCTTCCAGGCCCAATAAGTCCGCCTTATAAGGGTAACCAGGAGGCCACAGAGAAGCGAGATGGTATAAGGCAAAATCGTATACATGCTTCCCCTCTACGGTAAGAAGATTACCCACTAGCCTCTAGTAAGCTCTGCTACCGGCAGCTCAGCTTTGGCTGTAGGTGTCTCTGGCTCCAACCGGAAAAGGAAAGGAGGATCTTCAAGCTGTCCTCTCCCCTCTTATAGAGTTTTTGACATCATCAAGCGCCGCCTGAACGACCAGGGCCGATTGGTTCTTGACTTGGCCCTTCCCCCTAGCGTAGACCACGTTAACACACTTCCCCTCAGCCAGCCCCACGACTCATCACACAGGAAGCTCTGGTCCTGCCCCAGAAGAGCAAGCCCCAGCATCCAGGGAAGCTCAACGAGGCAAGCTGAGTCACTCAAAGAAAACAAAGTCCATTCTGGCTACAGATATCTAGAGTATTAATGAAAAGAAATGCTAGGGAAATGCTATACCAGATATTAAACTGTATTATAAAGCAGCAGTTATCAAAACTACCTGGTACTGGCTAAGAAACAGAGTTGTGGATCAGTGGAATAGGATAGGTACACAAGATGGAGAAGTCAACAACTATAGCAATCTACTCTTTGATAAACCCAAAGAGGCCAGCTTCTGGGGTAAGAATTAGGTATTGCACAAAAACTGCTGGGAAAATCAGAAAGTGGTAGGGCAGAAACTGGCATGGACCAATATCTTACACTACATACCAAAATAAAGTCAAAATGGGTTATGATTTAGGAATAAAGGCTGATAACTATATGCAGTTTGGGAGAGTAAGGAATAGTTTACCTATCAGATTCATGGGAAAGAAAAGAATTCATGACCCAACAAGAGATAGAGAATGTTACAAAATGCAAAATGGATAATTTTGATTATGTTAAATTGAAATGTTTTTGTACAAAAAAAGCCAATGCAACAAAGATTAGGAGGGAAGCAGAAAATTGGGAGAAAATCTTTACAACCAGTGTCTCTGATAAAGGCCTCATTTCTAAAATATATAGGGAACTGAGCCAAATGTATAGGAATACAAGTCATTCCCCAATTGAGAAATGGTTAAAGGATATGAACAGGCAGTTTTCAGAGGAAGAAATTAAAGATATCTATAGGCATATGAAAAAATGCTCAAAATCACTACTGATTAGAGAAATGCAAATCAAAACAACTCTTAGGTACCACACCTCTCCTGTCAGATTGGCTAAAATGACAAAACAGGAAAATGATAAATGCTGGAGAGGATGTGGGAAAATTGGGACATTGTTTCATTGCTGGTAGAGTTGTGAACTGATCCAGCCATTCCGGAGAGCAATTTGGAACTATGCCCAAAGGGCTATAAAAATGTTCATACCCTTTGACCCAGCAATACCACTTCTAAGGTTGTATCCCAAAGAGATCACACAAGTTGGAAAAGGACCCACATGTACAAAAATATTTATAGCTACTCTTTTTGTAGTAGCAAAGATTGGAAATCAAGGGGATGCCCATCAATTGGGGAATGGCTGAATAAGCTGTGGTATATGAAGGTAATGGAATACTATTGTGCTATAAGAAATGGGGATGATACAGACTTCATAATAACCTGGAAAAACCTACACGATATAATGCTGAGTGAGTGGAGCAGAACCAGGAGAACATTATACACAACCACAGATATATGGATTCTGTGATGACTAACGCTGATAGGCTTGGCTCTTCTCAGCAACACAGGGTGCAAAGACAACTCCAAAGGACTCACGATGGAGAATACTATCTACATCCAGAGAAAGAACTGTGAAGTATGAATGCAGATTGAGGCACACTTTATGCTCACCTTTTTTCTCCCTTTTTTTTCTCTCTTTTGTTTTTGTTTTGGGGTTTTTTTTTTTTTGGTTCTGTTTCTTCTTTCTCATGGTTCATTCCATTGGTCATAATTCTTCTCCACAACTTGACTAGCGTGTAAATTAGTTCAATGCGAAGTTATACATGGAAGATGTATAGGATTCCAGGCCGTCTTGGGGAGGGAGTGGGGGGAGGGAGGGAAGAAAATCTGGAACTCAAAATTATGTAGAACCAAGTGTTGTAAACTAAAAACAGAAAAAAAAGAAGATTGGAAAGGTAGGAGAGCATCAGATTATGAAGGACTTTAAAAACCAAACAGGATTTTTATTTTGATCCTGAAGGTAATAAATAGGAAGGCGCTAAAGTTTGTTGTTGTTGTTGCTTTGGGGGGGTTGTTTGTTTGTTTTATTGGGGGGGGATGATATAATAAGACATACGGTTTAGGAGAATCACTTTGGGAGGTGAATGGAGGATGGACTAGATTTTAAAGAGACTTGAAGGTGGGAAGGACGGGCAAAAGCAGGCATTTATTAAGTACCTACTGTGTGCCAGTCACTATGCTAAGCACATTACAAATCCTCTCATTTGATCCTCATAACAACCCAGGGAGGCAGGTGCTATTATTGTCCCCATTTTACAGTTAAGGAAACTGAGGCAGACAGAGATTAAGTGACTTGCTCAGGGTCACACAGCTAGAAATATCTGAAGAAAAATCAAAGGAGAGTTCAGAAGTGGGTAATGGGAAGCAAAGAGAATTCTGACTCCCCCACAATGACTGATGGGGGAAGGCAGTTTGAGTGAAGTTACAATTAGTGCAGGAGAGAGTAACCAGTGACGCCATGTCATCAGGAAGGAGACACATCTCTCCACAAGTTCAGGAAGATGGGAGGAGTGAGAAAGCAAAGGGTCTAAGATGAATTGACTATAGAATTCCAGATGAATTAACTATAGAGTAGTCAGTCATTCTGGAGAGCACAATGGAAGAGATGGGTGGATCTGGAGTGCAAAGTTGTGGGGGCTTTGGCTAAGGGGGGGGGTGGGGAAAGGAAGCAGGCAGAGGGACAGAATGGGGTTTATAGAATGTCATCCAGGGTTTCAGAATCATTGGGATGGGAGAGTGTGACTAATATGCTAAACAATGAGATAAGAGTTAAGGCAGATTAGTAACTAGAAAGAAATCCACTGAGGGAAGGAGGTGATTAGACTGTGCAGCACCCTCCCCTGAAGTCTAACCTGGTGGCTAACGGTGAGGTTAAGTCTCATAAAGCCCAGGAGGCCCAACCAATAACAAAGCAAGCAAGTCAAAGTACAACCTGAAGGACTGGACAGGAAGTAGGAGCTGGCATTTCAAGGTGAGTCTGTCTGGCCTGACTTTTGGAGCACAGGAAGAAGCCTGAAGCCTGGATCAGAGCTGATAACAGGACACCTGGGAAGACTCAGGAGTAAGGTAAGATGTTGGGTCAAGGATGATGCAGGAGTGTGGGCAAAGGGCACAGGCAGGTAGGCAGGCTGAATCTAGGGCTCTAAATTGCAGGTGTGAGGGCAGAGACCACAGGGTCACTGGGGCTAAATTCCAGAAGCAGCAGCACCTGGTAAATCCCAGAGACAAAGTAGATGCAGCTGCTCCTGTGCACAGTGTCTGGCCCCCTAATCATAGCTCAGAGAGATAAATAATCTCTTAATCAAAAAGGTGTTGCACTTTGGTTCTCAACCCCTTAGAGCTATCAGTGGCATCAAATCCTAGTACAAGTCAAGCCACTAATATGTACATCAGAATCCCTGCAGGCCACAGGTTGACTCAGTTTTAAAATGTGATGTTATCTGTATTTTTTCGTATTGTATTTCCTTTTGTTAAATATTTCCCAATGACATTTTAATCTGGTACCTATTGCATTAGATGCATAGATGCCTGCAGGCTACGTGTTTGTGTTTGACACTTCTGCCTTACATGACATTGTCTTCCTCTTGGCATTCTGGTTTTAAATAATCCAAGATACTTTGCTTGACTATCTTCAAAATCATTCTTCTCCAGACAGTTTATGTTCCTTGCCTTTTTTATAATCTTTTGATGACTCACTAGGGAGAGAGTAGGAAGGGAGGCATTTAGAAGATTGTGTAAAAACAAAACATATCAGTATATTAAGTCTGTTCTTATCCCAGTCTCTATCAGAGCTCTCAAAATTCAGTAATTAAGTTTCCACTTCCCCATGCTCAGGGTGAATAAGTTTCACTTTCCAGTTTCTATTTCGATTTTCATTGCTACAACACTGCTCTCTGACCCACACACACATTCTCAGTTTCACTTTCCAGTTTCTGTTCCGATTTTCATTGCAACGACCTCACACTGTGCCACCCCCAAACAAGCACTTTGTTGCCGATTAGCTTCTCTTTTGAATGGCCCCAAACTCAGCTGCCTTGAGAAGCATCAGACAAGTGAACTAGGCTTCTGTAAAGGAAATCAGACTCTTTCACATCCTTTCAGAACTACAAAGAAGTAGCCAGGACTGATGAAATGAAGAGTTGTCTTTCTCTTCTATTACCTTTGAAATTTTCTAACTGCTATTTTATCAGACAAATGGGTGAGCATCCTTCATACCCACTGATCATACAGCCCCATTGGGGGAGAGAGCTCACCCTCCAAGACAGTACATGATCAATGGCAAATGATCTAATTGCTAGGAGAGTTCAGAGGGGGAAGAGAGAAGGGAAGGCCAAAGGCTTGGTAGAGAGTAAGACTTTAGCTGTATTTTGGAAAATGGATAGAATTTAGATGAGCAGCCTGCTGGGAGGAGTGCATTTAAAGGGGAAAGGATACAGGCACAGACACCATAGGTCTATATGGGCAGAAACAGAGCTTGAAAAGTATGAAGGAAGATCTGAGCAAAGTGCGCAGACACTGATCAGACTGAAGGGCTTATCTAAGAGAGCAAGGACCAGGACTTGAGGGTCCAATGAAGAAACTGGGTCTTTGCCCTCTACAGAGTAGAGATTTACATTCAAGGGTTTGCAAATGGGGACATGACCTGATGAAAGGAGGGATGTTAGGAATATTAATCTGGCAGTGGTGTGCAGGACAGACTGGAGTCAAGTGAGAATGTTTAGGAGGCTCCTTCAATAGTCCAAGCATGAGATGATGAGGGTCTAGAAATGCAAGGAAAGGAATAGGAGAAGCCCAGAGAGGGAGAGAGACTTGATGTGAGCTGCCAGGTGGTGCCCTGGTACATAGAGCACCGGGTCTGGAGTTAGACAGACTCATCCCTCCAAGTTCAAATCTGGCCTGCGATACTGCCTAGCTGTGTGACCCTGGGCAAGTCACATAAGCCTGTTTGCCTCAGTTTCCTTATCTGTAAAACTAGGTAGAGAAGGAAGTGGCAAACCACTCTGGCAAACTTCTTTGCCAAGAAAACCCCAAATCCAAATTCAGACACAGCTGAAACAACTGAACAACAGCAAGTGTTGGTACCACTAAGCTGCGCAATGGCCACGTGAGACTGTATAGTGAAAGTCACTCCCAAATGTCACTCCTTTTACTTCAGGGCATTGACTTTGTATTGGTTATGAAAGCCAGTCTTAACTCTGACTCCTAGATTGCTGTGACTCATTCTCCCAACCTTTTGAACTACTTGGTTGCTCAACAGCTGTTATAACTTCAGTAATCACCAAATCCCCCAAAAGTGAATGAGGCAAAGCAACCAGGCCAAAGCTCCTTCAAGCCTTTGAAGAGACTGGCAGTTCTGCTTATACAACAATAGAAAAAGATTCTTCCTAACAAGTCAGTCAATTAATAAATGTTTATTAAGCACCTACTATGTGCCAGGCTTTGTGCTAATAGGGATACAAAAAGAAGAAAACAGTAGTCTCTGCCCTCAAGGAGCACATGATCTAATGGGAGAAAAAACAAACAATTCAAATATTTACATACAAGTTATATACAGGATAAATAGGAAATAATTCAGAGGGAAGGCATGAGAATTAAGAGGTGTTGGGGATATAGGAGAAAATGCCCAGAGCTGATGGATGAGGTGTCTTGTTCACTGAACAGTATGGAGGTAGGTGACACTGGTGTAGCCAGAATGGCCTTTGTTTTCTTTGAATGACTCAGCTTACCTCATTGAGCCTCTGGACACTGTGGCTTGCTCTTCCGGGGCAGGAAGCCCAAAGAGCATTCCAGGAAGCAGACAACTTCCTGTGTGATGAGTCATGGGGCTGGCTGAGGGGAGGTGTTAACGGCTATGCTAGGGGGAGGGGCCAAGTCAAGAACCAATCGGCCCTGGTCGTTCAGGCGGTGCTTGATGATGTCAAAAACTCTATAAGAGGGGAGAGGACAGCTTGAAGATCCTCTCTTCCTTTTCCGGTTGGAGCCAGCGACAGTTACAACGACAGTTACAGAGGCAGTTACGACAGTTACGTCAGTTACAGCCACAGCCACAGACACAGCTGAAGCAGGAGCTGCCAGTAGCAGAGCTAACCTACGGGAGAAAGCTGAACAAAGACTTCAGGCCATTACAGCGACAGTTACAGCGACAGTTGGAGCCAGAGGCAGTTACAGAGGCAGTTACGACAGTTACGTCAGTTACAGCCACAGCCACAGACACAGCTGAAGCAGGAGCTGCCAGTAGCAGAGCTGACCTACGGGAGGAAGCTGAACAAAGACTTCAGTCCAGTGGGTAATCTTATTACCATAGAGGGGGAAACATGATTTTGCTTTACGCAATCATGCTTCTCTGTAGCCTCCTGGTTACTCTTTCAAGGCGTACTTATTGGGCCTGGAAGCTTTTGATCAATATATCAAAATGGGGTTGCTGGTTCATGGGTTGGTTACTGTGGAGCCTAAATAAATGTTTTGATTCTTCTGCCTTCTACTTTGAGAGTTTCTTATATCCGGCGATTCCGAACGTTTCAGACATGTTTATGATCCTCTTTGAGATTATAAACTCTGCCCTCCTAATACATTTGGCGACGAGGATGGGATCGCTAGGTATAAGATCTCTATTTAGAAGCAGAACAATTCCAGAGGAAGAGATGAATATCCCAGGATGGGAGGATCCATTTTATTCCTCCCTAGCAAAAGAATTGGCTAAAAAAGCTGGACCCTGTGAAAACTGGGAACCAAGGCTACGGAGAGGAGATCCTAGGGATTTGGAAAAGTGTTTACGAGAAGTTGGGATTCAGTCAGGGGCATCACTATCTAGGCAAAGCTGGATAGTGTTATCAGCCTACCGGCTAGTATACGAAAGATTGAGATTAAGTGAAAGACATGGGGGCACTCCTACCCCACAGGAAGAAGGGGAATCTCAGATAGCAGGAGACCAAACTGACTCAAATGAGAACTTTTCTATTAATGTGGCTAAGAGCAACAGGAGACCAAAAAAGCCCAGAGTGCATTTCAACCCAGCCCAGAAAGAGCCTGACTGCCTGCTTCGTCCTAGCCATGGTGGCAGAGGAAGTGAGTGGGGAGAGAATGAGACAATGTTAGGGGCTGAGGCACAAAACACTACTGGGGTTCAGGATGTGCCTCACACAGAGCATAGGAGATGGTTAAATGATCAAACAAGGGCTCGACCCATACAAAGGAGGAAGACAGAAACCCGAGGTGAAGATTCAGTTACAAGGGAAATTCAGGAAGATTTCTCACCGCAAGAGGTCACAGATATTTTGAGTAGATTCAGCCAAAGAATAGGAGAACCATTGATATCTTGGATGGTAAGACTCAGTGATCAAGGGGCCAGTGGAATATCAGTAGATAGGACAGACTGCATGAGATTCATAGGTATCAGCCATGATCCTCTAGTTCAACAAGCTTTTAGGGAACATCATCAGCAAGGAGATGGTGATAGCAGGACTACTCTGTTGGCATTAGCCGCTGTGGGATGCAATAAGAGATATGCTACTGATTCTATGTGGCCCACTGAGCACAGACCCTGGTATTCACTTAGAGATTGTATCATGAGACTAAAGGAGGAGGTAATGAAGACTGCCATTATGACAGGAACTGCAGACAAATATTACAATGATTCAATGGAACTGCCTCATAGGAATTTAATAATTAGGACAGCTCCCCCTGCTTATAAACAACTAATTTTGAATTTATTACTTGGAGAAGTAGGGAGCCGTCTTACAACAGTGATAAATAAGATTTTACAGTTACATGACTTAGGTGACTGGGGAGGGGATAGATCTCCTCGAGAGAGAAGGGTGAATAACCAGCAAACTTGGCGCCAAAGGAGAGTAACAAGGAAAGAAATGTTTACTGCTTTATTGAGAGCAGGAGTAGGTTTTGAAATGATAGATGGAATTCCAACCAATGAATTATACAGAATGTATAGAGGACTTGATAACACGAGAAATAGGGAAATAAGAACTGCTCCTGCAAGCCCACAAGCCACTCAGAGTGAAGGTGACCTTGTGTGATCAACGGATGAAAACTTGTACATTTGGGGAAAGGCTGGGAGGACAATCTTAGTCTATATCTAGGGTGGGATCCTCTTGGCTTCCTCATTATGTTCCTCTTGAAAAGAAACATTTCCCACCTGAGTTTGGCTCTGATGTTGGATCTTTGCATAACTGAAATCTCAACCAAACTTGAGATGATTTTATTTGAAGAATTATAGTCCATAGTATATAGTCCAAATGTATTAGGAGGGCAGAGTTTATAATCTCAAAGAGGATCATAAACATGTCTGAAACGTTCGGAATCGCCGGATATAAGAAACTCTCAAAGTAGAAGGCAGAAGAATCAAAACATTTATTTAGGCTCCACAGTAACCAACCCATGAACCAGCAACCCCATTTTGATATATTGATCAAAAGCTTCCAGGCCCAATAAGTACGCCTTGAAAGAGTAACCAGGAGGCTACAGAGAAGCATGATTGCGTAAAGCAAAATCATGTTTCCCCCTCTATGGTAATAAGATTACCCACTGGACTGAAGTCTTTGTTCAGCTTCCTCCCGTAGGTCAGCTCTGCTACTGGCAGCTCCTGCTTCAGCTGTGTCTGTGGCTGTGGCTGTAACTGACGTAACTGTCGTAACTGCCTCTGTAACTGCCTCTGGCTCCAACTGTCGCTGTAACTGTCGCTGTAATGGCCTGAAGTCTTTGTTCAGCTTTCTCCCGTAGGTTAGCTCTGCTACTGGCAGCTCCTGCTTCAGCTGTGTCTGTGGCTGTGGCTGTAACTGACGTAACTGTCGTAACTGCCTCTGTAACTGTCGTTGTAACTGTCGCTGGCTCCAACCGGAAAAGGAAGAGAGGATCTTCAAGCTGTCCTCTCCCCTCTTATAGAGTTTTTGACATCATCAAGCACCGCCTGAACGACCAGGGCCGATTGGTTCTTGACTTGGCCCCTCCCCCTAGCATAGCCGTTAACACCTCCCCTCAGCCAGCCCCATGACTCATCACACAGGAAGTTGTCTGCTTCCTGGAATGCTCTTTGGGCTTCCTGCCCCGGAAGAGCAAGCCACAGTGTCCAGAGGCTCAATGAGGTAAGCTGAGTCATTCAAAGAAAACAAAGGCCATTCTGGCTACAACTGGATGGAAAAGTACTTCTTGGGGAGCAAGATGTAAGAAGACTGGATAGATATGAGGGGGCTCAATTATGAAGGGCTTTGAAATCCAAACAGAGGATTTTGTATTTGATCCTAAAGGCAAGGGAACCCCTGGAGTTTATCGAGTAGGCAGATGACATTGTCAGACCTGTGCTTTAGGAAAGTCACTTTGGTGCCTGAATTGAGGGCAGATTGAAGTGGGGAGAGACCTGAGGCAAGCAGACCCACCAGTGGGCTATTGAAGTAATCCACCCATGGAGGAATGAGGGACTGAACCAAAGTGGTGACAATGTTAGAAGAGAGAAGGGGGGTATTTGAGAGATGCTGCAGAGGTGAAATAAACAGATCTGGTAATTACACACAGAGCAGGAGTGGGGGGTGAGAGATAGTGAGGAGTCAAGTCTAGGTTGGTAGCCTAAGGAACTGGAAGGACAGTGTGGTCCTCAACAATAATAGGGAAGTGTGAATGGCTCAGGGAGGGTTTAGGGAGAAAGATAATGAATTCTGTGAGACAATTGTGAAGAAGGAAATAGTGTTAGAAGGCATTTGAGTGCTATGAGATAAAGAAGGGAGAAAAGGGAGCTCACATGGCCTCCATCTTTCTGTAAAATATGAGACAAGATTCTCAGCTGAGGGTGGGAAAGAGCTAGAGGAGGTTTGAGGAGGGATGAAAAGATTTGGAAGAATTGCTGCAGTTTAGTGGGTTAGTGAGATAATGAGGGAATTATAGAAAGATTTTCTGGCAGCTATGAAGACTTGGTTGAGGTTGTATAATATAATTTATAGTATATCCAATTAAAGTGATACAATGATTTTCTTTACCTTCATTCAGCAGCATATATGCAGCCACAGATGGTGAAAGTGATCCAAGGCTGTGGCTTGGCAGGGCCCAATTGGGGACGTTCTATAGGAGCTAATGACTCAAGGACAGAGGACAGTGTGGAGTAGAATTATTTCAACAAGGCATCAAGATGGGGAAAAGAGAGAGTGGCTAGTGCAGGGCTGATCACCTGGGAGAGAACTGAAGAGTTGAGGGGTTGAGAGTCACAGTGTAGACAAAGAGCAGGATTTGGAGAAGGAAAGCAGAGGAAGAGGTGGAAAGTCAATAGAGTATGGTCAGATAAAAGGATTTCTGAATTCTTGAACATGGAGGTGTTTCACGGCTGGGTGATGGCAAGATCAGCAGCATGATCATCTCTAAGGCCTCAGTAAGACTGAGGTAGAATGGAGAAGTAGCTCAGGGGAAGTGAGTAGGTTGAGGAAACAAGTGATTAGGGTATTTAAAGGAGAGTCAATATGTATACTGAAGTCTTGAAATATGCGGGCAGGTGTTTAGAAAGAGAGAAAAATTGTGAGCCAGGTACCTCAGTCATTGAGGAAAAAAAGGAATTGATCTGGAGGTCTGTAGATAACAGCTACAAGGATTTTGATTGAGTGGTAGATAGGAACTGCTTGAACCTCAAAGGGGGGAAGGTTACTGAATGATGGCAGTAAGGGGAAAACCTGAAAGTGGCATTGAGAAGCAAGGAGTATTCTAACTCCCTCACCTTAACCATCTAGTAGAGGGGAATAAATGAAGGTGTAGCCAGTATCATAAAAGAGTGGCCAGGGAGTCTGTGTCATCAGAGCAGAGTCATGTTTTAGGAATAACTAGAAGATTTTAGGAGAGAGAAAAGACATTGTTTGAAGGAAAGTTTGTTGTTTATGAAACAGGCATTCCAGAGGGCATAGTGAAAGGAGTGGGTGGCATTTCATTAGAACATTAGGATAAGAGGGTTTAGGGAGATGGGAATAAGAAATTAAATGGTAGGGAATAGATTTGGATGATGATCCACAGGGGTTCAGAATCACTAAGGTGTATTGGGTATGAGCAGATGTGAGAACATTCATCATTGAGTGGAGGACACCATGCCTCAGAGGAAGCTGGACATGGGGTTGGAGACAAGTAGACCATGAAATGGAATGCACATGACCAGGTAGGAGACTCCCTTTCACAACTCCTCTTCCATTTGAAGGCTAGAGATTAGAAAGGAAATTGTGCATCAGGAGATGGAAGCTAAACCTGCAAAGCAGGATATGGAAGTCCTGGTCCCCACTGATTTTCCACTTTCCCTTCCCTCTACAAACAGGATCATGAGGAGATGGAAGGCCTGAAGTCAAAAGTATCAATGCTCCTCTTTGCACTGGAGGTTCTCCACAGCACAATTGGGAGATCAGACCAGCAACAGAATGTGGAAACTGCATTGCATGGGCACAGATGGAAGGCACTCTCCTGACCTACAGCAGACCTCCCTCAAGGGATATGTTTTAAATAAACTTTTTTTATTTGGTATTTTTAGTTTTCAGCATTGATTTCCACAAGATTGAGTTACAAATTTTCTCCCCATTTCTACTCCCCCCCAAGATGGCATATATTCTGATTGCCCCATTCCCCAGTCAGCCCTCCCTTCTATCAACCCCCCCTTACCCCCCATCCCTTTTCCCCTTACTTTCTTGTAGGGGAAGATAGATTTCTATGCCCCATTGCCTGTATATCTTACTTCCCCATTGCATGCAAAATAAACTTTTTTTTGAACATCTGCTTTTAAAACTTCGAGTTCCAAATTCTCTCCCCTCCTCCCTCCCCACCCACTATCCCTAAGAAGGCAAGCAATTCAACACAGGCCACACATGCATCATTATGTAAAACACTCCCAAAAATTGTCATGTTGTGAAAGACTAACTATATTTCCCTCCCCCCATCCTGTCCTGCTTTATTCAATTTTCTCCCTTGACCCTGTCCCTTTTCAAAAGTATTTGCTTTTGATTACTTCTTCCCCCTACCTGCCCTCCCTTCTATTGTCCCCCTTTTTTATCCCCTTCCCTCTACTTTCATGTGGGGTAAGATATCCATTTGAGTGTATATGTTATTCCCTCTTCAAGTCAAATCTGATGAGAGCAAGATTCACTCATTCCCCCTCCCCTGCCCCCTCTTCCCTTCCAATGAACTGCTTTTTCTTGCCACTTTTTATGAGATAATTTACCCAATTCTATCTCTTCCTTTCTCCCTCTTTCAATACATTACTCTCTCATCCCTTAATTTGATTTTATTTTTTTAGATACCATCCCTTCATATTCAACTCACTCTGTGCCCTCTGTCTATATACATGTGTGTGTGTGTGTGTGTGTGTGTGTGTGTAGGTATATTCCCTTCAGTTACCCTAATAATGAGGTTGCATGAATTACACACATCATCTTTCCATGTAGAAATGTAAACAAAACAGTTCAACTTTAATAAGTCCCTTATGAATTCTCTTTCTTGTTTACCTTTTCATGCTTCTCTTGATTCTGGTGTTTGAAATTTCCTATTCAGTTCTGGTCTTTTCACTGAGAAAGCTTGAAAGTCCTCTATTTTATTGAAAATCCATATTTTGCCTTGGAGCATGATACTCAGTTTTGCTGGGTAGGTGATTCTTGGTTTTAATCCTAGCTCCATTGACCTCTGGAATATCATATTCCAAGCCCTTCAGTCCCTTAATGTTGAAGCTGCTAGATCTTGTGTTATCCCAATTGTGTTTCCACAATACTCAAACTGTTTCTTTCTGGCTGATTGCAGTATTTTCTCCTTGATCTGGGACCTCTAGAATTTGCCAACAATATTCGTAGGAGTTTTCTTTTTAGGATCTTTTTCAGGAGGCAATCAGTGGATTCTTTCAATTTCCATTTTACTCTCTGGCTCTAGAATATCAGGGCAGTTCTCCTTGATAATTTCTTGAAAGATGATGTCTAGGCTCTTTTTTTGATCATGGCTTTCAGGTAGTCCAATAATTTTTAAATTATCTCTCCTGGATCTATTTTCCAGGTCAGTTGTTTTTCTAATGAGATATTTCACATTGTCTTCCACTTTTTCATTCCTTTGGTTCTGTTTGATAATATCTTGATTTCTCATAAAGTCACTAGCTTCCACTTGCTCCAATCTAATTTTTAAGGTAGTATTTTCTTCAGTGGTCTTTTGGATCTCCTTTTCCATTTGGTTAATTCTGCCTTTCAAGGCATTCTTCTCCTCATAGGCTTTTTGGAGCTCTTTTGACATTTGAGTTAGTCTATTCTTTAAGGTGTTATTTTCTTCAATATTTTTGGGTCTCCTTTAGCAAGTCATTGACTTGTTTTTCATGGTCTTCTTGTATCACTCTCATTTCTCTTCCCAATTTTTCCTCTACTTCTCTAACTTGCTTTTCCAAATCCTTTTTGAGCCCTTCCATGGCCTGAGACCAATTCATATTTTTCTTGGAAGCTTTTGATGTGGACTCTTTGACTTTGTTGACTTCTTCTGGCTGCATGTTTTGGTCTTCTTTGTCACCAAAGAAAGATTCCAAAGTCTGAGTCTGAATCTGGGTCTGTTTTCACTGCCTGTTCATGTTCCTAGCCAACTACTTGACTCTTGAACTTTTTGTAAAGGTATGACTGCTTGTAGAGTATAGAGTACTTTGTCCCAAGCTTTAGGGGCTTTGTGTTGCTGTTTTCAGAACTACTTCTACACAGCAAGCTCTGCCACACCAGCACTCCTCCTTCCCCAAGAACCACCAACCTGGACTGTGACTCAGATCCAAGCAGGCTCTGCACTCCTGCTGTGATCCACCTCTTAATTCCTCCCACCTGGTGGGCCTGGAGCTGGAAGCAACTGCAGCTGGAAGCAGCCCCAGAGCTGCACCACTTCCGCACCCCTGGGGCTGGGGTCGACTGTGCGCTCCTTTCACTCTGTTCTAAAAGTTCTACCTACTAACCTTCTCTGTTGTCTTTGGCGTTTGTGGATTGAGAAGTCTAGTAACTGCCACAGCTCAATGATTCAGGGTGCTGTGGCCTGGTCCACCCAGCTCCCAGTCTGGTTGGTCCTGGTGCAGCCCATGCTGGGCTGTGCTCCACTTGGCTCCCAGCTCCATGTGATTGACCCTTCCTAAGACCATCCTGGCTTTCCTGGGCTGGAGCCCTGCTTCCCTCTGCTATTTTGTGAGTTCTGCATCTCTAGAATTTGTTCAGAGCCATTTTTACAGGTGTTTGGAGGGACCTGGGGGAGAGGTCACACAAGTCCCTGCTTTCCAGCCACCATCTTGGCTCTGCCCCTCTCAATGGGATATGTTTTAAACAGAAAGAGTAACCAAGGCCTAAAGACATAGCTCTCTCTCGCTCTCTCTTTGTCTCCGTCTCTATCTCTCTCTCTTTCTCCTCCTCCTCCTCCTCCTCCTCCTCCTCCTCCTCCTCCTCCTCCTCCTCCCTCTCTCCCTCCCTCCCCTCCCCCAAGAAAAGAGAAATTTGCAAAGTACATCCACTTGGGCCAAGGAAAGGTAATCCATTACCACCTTCTTTTCAGGAATAATTATGGGTAAGTATGAGTCTCATTTATTTAAAGTTATTGTTAAGGAGTCTGTTTTCATTGGACAGGAGTCATTTTATAATGTATTTGGAGATTTGTAATGAGAAAGGAATTTTCCTTGATACTTTAAGTGATTCATGGTACCCAATCAATAGCCCTTTCTCTTAAGCAACATTGCACATTTTTAAATGTGTTCAATTAGCCAGCTGCACAAACAAAAAAGATCTGTGGACAGAATAGTGGTCCTTAAACAAGTGCATTGTTGTGGCCTCATTTACAACTTTTGATAGAAGAATATGGGCATAGAATTTATTAAAAATCACCTCCTTCTTAAAAATTTATTAAATGTCAAACAGATTCAATGAAAAACTGGGAGAGCATCTCCTTAGAAATTCATGTGTTCTAGTTCTCATGGTAGAGAGCTGGTGGAGAAAATCAGGTAGTCATTGTTGATACCATGAGGGTAGGAATCATGGCTTATTTGTGTGTAGAAGGCCCATCAAGAGGACCTGTTCACCCTGATGAGGTTTAAAGAGCAATGCCCTAGTTCAGGATACTGATTATGGGTAAAGAAAAAAATGACTGCATAAAGATACAGAGTTGTGTCCTTTTGATAAGGGAGAACTTCCCAGTGGGATCTTTAAGGTTCAACACTAAATGATTAGAGTGATTTTGGCTATTGAGGATTATGGTTGCCCTGTTTGTACTGGAGCTATAAAAGACAAAGGGGCGGCTAGCTGGCTCAGTGGATAGGGCACTGAGCCCAGAACTGGAAAGATCTAAGTTCAAATCCAGCCTCGGACACTTATCAGCTGTGTGACCCTGGGCAAGTCACTTAACCTCTATTTGCCTCGGTTTCTCATCTAAAACATGGAGATATGGTAGAGAAGGAATGGAAAACTATTACAGCATCTTTGCCAAGAAAATTCCATGTACAGGTCCATGGGGTTATGTAGAGTTGGACACAATTGAACAACAATAAAAGAAAACACTATATAAACAGATTTGCCGATTCAATCAGAGAAATATATTGCTCAGTGAACACAGGTCAGCCTGGGGACCTGAGAAGCACATCCAGGTTCCTGGTGATTGAAGCTTGTTCCTTTGTAGAATTGCCTTCCCTTATCAAAGAACCTATCTTGAGACTCCCCCAAGATTGAACCTGTTCCATGTGAGCCATGAGCTCTGGGTGCTAGGCCACAGGTTACATATATTTGTGACAAGGTCACATACAAAGAAATTGTTTAATAAATGTTTGTTGAATTCCCTCGGTTCTCCTCCTGTGTTTCTGTTCATTCTTCTAGCTCCACAGACCGGCCCTTCCTCTTCCTTCTTACTACTAAATATTGGCCCTCTCTCTGTGTTCTGCCTTCTGCTCTTATCGGAGAGCTTTTGAACACTCAGAGATACACATCTCTTTTTGGCAGACCACTTTCCAAATGACAGTGCTAAGGTCAGCACTCTGCCAGTCCCATATCTCCAGTAAAGGGGCATTTCAATCTGAATGCTGCTGTGTCCCTGCACACAGTGTGTCCCTTGCCAAATTCACCTTTAAAATGATAAGCTGTCAGACCTCAGTTCATTTTGTCCTATGTTCTCATTTGGAGATAAGAAAAGTGAGGTTCAGAAAAGTGAAATGTCCCAGCTCAAACAGCTATCCCACTCCTTGCCCTTGGTGCCTTATACCAGATGTATCCAACTCACAACCCTCAGACACTGTGACCAGCAAAACTCCTGAAGACTGAACCAGATTCAACTGTAATTGGAAAATGTATAACAAGAGAAATAAAAATGCAACAAAACATAAAGGAAGTTTAAGGTTTTCTAAATCAATATGTATCCCACAGAAATCTGATATTTTTTCTTCTGAGTTTTAATCCCACACTGCCTTATACCACTTTCTCTACCACCAGTTTGCCTGATCTTTAATAAGAATTTTTCCAAACATTTTCCAAACATTCTGCCCCAGATAAAGGTCTATATTTGTGTCTTATTCCTTTCATTCATGTGCATTCTTTTCCACAAGGAACAGTTCCCTGGGCAAAGTGAGGGTGGGGTGGAGATGGGGGGAAATAGGGGTGGGCAGAGGATGGGTAAATACTGAGTAGTGAAGGGAATACAATAACCAAAGAGAGAAAGTATTGTTTTGTTTACACACCAAGTCCATGTCTTTCAAGACTCCTCAGTCCCAGCTTTTGGCACTCATTCAGGTTCTCTAACTTACTGTGAATGAGTGAGTTTCAGTTTCTATTTTTCCAAATCCACACACACATGACCTGATAGGATCCTCCTCTTCTGGCTATATAGGTCTGCCTTGCACTGCCTGAGAGAAGCAAAGCCGGCTTCTGAAGAGGAACTCAGACTCTTTCACAACCCCTCGGAACCACACAGAAGGAACCAGGGAGCAATCATGAGGTAAAAAGCTTTCTTTCTTTCTCTTCTATTGCCTTTGAAATTTTCCAGCTGCTGTTCTCTCAGACTTGAATGGATGAGCATCTTTCATAGCCACTGAAGACTGATGCTCATACAGCCCAATTCAGGGAGACAGCTCACCCTCCAAGACAGTATATGATCAATGTCAAATGAGGCTCCAATGGAGGAATTGGGACTTTGCCCTCTAGAGAGTAGCAAACTATTCAAGGGTTTGCAAATGGGAACATGACCTGATGAAAGAGGGTTCATTAGGAATATTAATCTGGCAATGGTGTGCAAAAAGAACTAGCCGCAGTGTAGACTGGAGTCAAGGGAGAATATTTAAGAAGCTCCTGCAGCAGTCCAGGCATAAGATGATGAACTTAGAAGCAAAACCTGAGTCCTGGGTCATTGGACATATATGTATAAATATATGCATATAAGTATACATATTGGTATGCACATATGCATGTACATGCACAGAGTTATGTTCTTAAGTTTCATTGTTTATTTCTTTAATCCAAAAATACTTTTCTTTCACTGGAAGTAGCAGAAGAGGAAAACCTTAGGAGGCTGAGTCTTCCTGACTCCATGCACTCTGTGGTGCTCTAGGCACTACGACATCACTATGCTAGCCAAAACAAACCTCTCTCCCTCTCTGGGCTTCACTTTCTCCTATTCCTTCCCTTGCATTTCTAGACCCTCATCATCTCATGCCTGGACTATTACAGGAGCTTTTTAAACATTCTCACTATAGTCATGCAAAACATTTCCATATTAGTCATGTTGTGAAAGGAAATATAAACAAAAAAATCCTCAAGAAAAATAAAGTAAAAAAGTATGCTTCAATCTGTATTCAGACACCATCAGTTCTTTCTCTGGGGGTGGATAGCACTTTTCATCATAAGTCTTTCAGAGTTATCTTGGATCATTGTATTGCTGAGAATAGATTATTCATTCATAGCTGATTATCTTACAATATTGCTGTTACTTTGTACACAGCATCAGCTCATGTAAGTCTTTCCAGGTTTTTTTGAGAGCATCTTGCTCATCATTTCTTATAGCACAATAGTATTCCATCATAACCACATATCACAATTTGTTCAGCCACTCCCCAATTGATGTGCACCCCTTCAATTTCTAGTTCCTTGCCACCAGAAAAAAATTGCTATAAATATTTTTGTACCTATAGGTCCTTTTCCCTTTCCTTTTTGTTTTTTATTTCTTTTGGGATACAGACCTAGTAGTGGTATTGCTAGGTCAAAGGGTATGTATGGTTTTATAGCTCTTTAGGTACAGTTCCAAATTGCTCTGCAGAATGGTTAAGTCTGCTCACAACACCACCAATAGTACATTAATGTCTCATTTTTCCCACATCCCCTCTAACATTTGTCATTTTCCTTTCCTGTCCTTATTAGCCAATCTAATAGGGATAAGGTAGTACCTCAGAATTGTTTTAATTTGCATTTCTCTAATCAATCATGAATTAGAGCACTTTTTCATATGGCTGTAGATAGCTTTGATTACTTCATCTGAAAACTGTTCATATCATTTGACCATTTATCAATTGGGGAGTGGCTCTTATTTTTATAAATCTGACTCAGTTTTCTATATGTTTGAAAAATGATATCATTATCAGAAAAACTTGCTATAGTGTTTTTTTCACAGTAACTATTGCTAACTGTATTTCCCTCCATCCCATGCCCCCTCCCCATTTATTCTATTCTTTTTCTGCTTTCACCTTGTCTGTGAACAGTCACATGATTGTATGGATGAAGTAATGAAACACAAAAAGACACAGACATGGGGCTAGACTGACTTTAGTGGAGTTACTGACAGTATTTTATACAGGTTAATTGCTGAGTCATCCTGACTTCTCAGAAAAGTACAATGAAGTAATGGTTAATATATATTTTTATCTCCTTGTTCCTGGGAATGAGATGCTAGTCTCCTACCAGCTAACCAAATTGAAACATTCCTGTTCTTTCCCATGTGGAGTAGCAGCTACGAAGGCAGGTTTTCTTTGCCACATCTTCTTATCCAAAATGGCCTTTGCCGTGCATAGACCTATCCTCAAGTGACTCTGCCATGCAGAGATCTAGGAAGCCACTTTGCAGAGGTCTAATAAGGCCTAAACAGTATATAGCTGGCTCTCCACACTTGTCCTTCCTCAAAAGTATTTTGCTTCTGACCACTTCCTCCCCTAGTCTGCCCTCCCTTCTATCACACTGCCTCCTTCTCTTATCCCCTTCCCCTGCTACTTTCCCATAGGGTAAGATACATTTCTATAGCCAATTGAGTGTGTACATTGTTCCCTCTTTGAGTCAATTCTGATGACAGTAAAATTCATTCACTCCCCCTGAATTCTCCGCTCTTCCCCTCCACTGTAAAAGCTTTTTTTTGCCTCTTTTACATGAGATATTTTACCCCATTCTACCTCTTCCTTTCCCTTTCTCCCTCTCTTGCCCCTTATTTTTTTTTAGATATCATCCCTTCATATTCAATTCACAACTGTGCCCTCTGTCTATATATATTCCTTTTAAATGCCCTAATAATGAGAAAGTTCTTATGAGTTACAGGCATCATCATCACATGTAGGAATGTAAAGAGTTGAACCCTATTAAGTCTTTTGTAACTTCCCTTTCCTGTTTACCTTTTTATGCTTCTCTTGAGTCTTGTATTTGAAAAGTCAAATTTTCTGTTCAGCTCTGGTCTTTTCATCAAGCATGCTTGAAAGTCTTCTCTTTCATTGAGTAACAATATTTTTTTTCTCCTGAATGATTATACTCAGTTTTTCTGGGTAGGTGGTTCTTGGTTGTAATCCTAGCTCCTTTGTCCTCTGGAACTTCATATTCCAAGCCCTCTGATCCTTTAATGTAGAAGCTGCTAAATCTTGTGTTATTCTGACTGTGGCTACACAATATTTGAATTATTTCTTTCTGACTGCTTGCAATATTTTCTCCTTGACCTGAGAGCTCTGGAATTTGTCTGTAACATTCCCAGGAGTTTTTGTTTTGGGATTTCTTTCAGGAGGTGATCAGAGGACTATTTCAATTTCCATTTTACCCTCTGGTTCTAGAGTATCAGGGCAGTTTTCCTCAATAATTTCTTAAAAGATGATGTGTAGGCTCTTTTTTGATCATGGCTTTCAGATAGTCCAGTAATTTTTAATTATCTCCCCTGGATCTATTTTCCAGGTCAGTTGTTTTTCTTTTTTTTTTTCATTGTAGATTTTGTTTTATTGTGCCAAGAATGAAAGAGAGATACAGCGTGCCTCAGACCTAACACTGCATAACGGGTATGGAAAAAAGATTTCATGTTACTGTAAGAGGAAGGTCATTTGCTTATCAGACCATTTGTAGAAGGCTGACTTTCATTTCCTAAATGCCATCAAGAAGGTCTCTTTGCTAGTCCTTATCCCTATCTGACATTCTAAGTGCATGAATGATGACACATTAAAGACAAATATGATCTCAAAACTTCCAACCTGCTACTCATTTGGTCTCCTGATGTGTCCTCCAAAGAGAGGAAACATAAAAGGGGAAAGAGTAAGCTTTATAAATCCAAAACACATCCAAATTAAAAGGGGGAAAAATAGGGTGGGGAGGAGAGACTGGTAGGGGGAAATCATTTATGTGCCATGTGGACTTTTGAAAGCATTCCCACTTTTTTTCCCCAAAGGAGACTGCTCCAGTTGGGTGACCTGCCAATCACCACCAGCAATTCCCACAATGCTTTGCAGCACAGGTAGATAGCTAGGATTGACTGAACAATACGTAGAGTCCAAGGAGGAAGAGACAAAGGAAAGGTCATGGATGGAGAGCTCAAATTCAGGGACATGTTGTAAGAGTGGGAACAAATTCATTGGGAAGAAGGATGTCTATTCTTCAGAGTGCAGAAAACATTGAGAGAGGGGAGTTTTTAAAAAATTTCAAAGAAAATCATTAAGATGGCATCTGGACAATGCACTTCAATAAGTTAGTTTAAAATGAAGATTTTAAGTAGGTTTATAAAACAAATCAGATCTCAACATACCCAACCTGGTAAGAAATGAGAAATGCTATTTTTTGCCAATTACTGGCATTGGTCAGGTGGGGGATAGGGAGAAGGGTAGATAATGTTAAAAAAAAAAAAGAATTAGCAGTAAGAGTTAATTTTCCTTAAACTCATAGGTCAGATTGAAATGATCTCAACACATTTTCATCTCCCCATGATGGAAATTCTAATAGACAACTGATGCCTAATCTTATTAGGGAACTTCTTCATCTCTTAGCTTGGCTCGTCTTCCTAAGCTCAGGACTGTTGGTGTTTGCTCCTTTCAGGTTTTCAACAGGTGCTAGGAGGACAGGGCACAAGGAAGGGGAACATAGGAGGTACAGGAGAATCAGTAACCAAAAATTAATGCTCTGAGCAGTTCCTGGTTCCCAGAGCAAGACAGGTTTTCTTAATGGAAAAAAATAGAAGTTACCTATTGGGAACTGAGCTAAGGCACCAAGACTACAGCAGATGGAAAGAACTTGCACACATTAATAAAAGGACCAAGCTTCACTGGGTCCCTGAGGAAGAGAGATGCTGTTCACAAAGTTGCCTTATTAGTAAAATTAAGGTTTTTTTTTTTCAAAAAAGATGAGAACATAAAATTGTTGAATCCTCATTTTTTTAAAGTAATATTTTGCTGTCCTCCCAGAGAGATTTGCTTCAGTTTTCAAAAGTTGTATGAGCTGTGTTTAGAGCAGAGTCTGGTGAAACATTCTGAGTACCTCTGGCTCATCCTGGATTCTCTTTGAAAGTATTTGTTTTTATTTTCTTCTTCCTTTGCAGATAAAAAAGTCCACTTCTCTCCCATTTTTGGCATGATTTCAAACAATCCAATAATCTCTGTCCCCCCACTTACCCTCCCTCCTGCCCCCCAAAAGTCCAACATGCAGCAGTTCTCTTCTATGTATTGCTTTGATCATCTCTTCACCATAGCTTGATAAATGTAGCCTGTTGGTTCTGCTTTTGCACTGTGTCAGTGAGAGGAAAGACACTGGATATGGCTATATGCACTATACCTTGGCAAAGCTCTGCATAAAGTTTCTGGGCACATGCGGGAGCCCCATTGACTTCAATGAGCCAGCCCTTCAGCTCCTCATCCGCCATGAAGTCAAAGCCAAAGAGCTGGAAACTCTGGTAGTGAAGGTGTTTGGTGCTGATTGCAGGCTCTATACACATAAGGCAGCTTCAACATCTAGGTTCAGCCCGGGAGCTCAGAACAAGGGCTGGCCCAGAGTCACGCACACCACCACTGCTGTGAGTAAGAGAGCTCCAGGTCAGTTGTTTTTTCAATAAGATATTTCACACTGCCTACTATTTTTTCATTCTTTTGGTTTTATTTTATTATTTGTTGATTTCTCACAGTGTCATTAGCTTCAATCTGCTCAATTCTAATTTTTAAGGAATTATTTTCTTCAGTGAACTCCTGACCTTCCTTTTCCTTTTGGACAATTCTACTTTCTAAGGATGTTTTTTTTTTCAGTGAATTTTTTTGTGCCTCTTTTTCTATTTGGCCAATTTTGCCTTTTAAGGCATTCTTCTCCTCATTGGCTTTTTGGACATCTTTTAGCAGTTGGCCTAGTCTGTTTTTTAAGATGGTATTTTCTTCAGTATTTTTTTGTGTCTCCTTTACCAAGTTGTTGACCCATTTTTCATGATTTTCTTGCATCACTCTCATTTCTCTTCTCTTTTCAATTTTTCCTCTACTTCTCTTATTTGATTTTCAAAATCCTTTTTGAGCTCTTCTATGAACTGAGACCAATTTATATTTTTCTTGGAGGCTGTGGATATAGTAGCTTTGATTTTGTTATCTTCTTCTGAATATGTTTTGATCTACGGTCAGAATGTTTTCTGTTGTTAGCTCTTTTTCCCAGCCTATTTCTTCACTTAGGGCTCTGCTTCCAGGGTGGAGGGTGCACTGTCCCAAACTTCAGGGGTTTTGTGTGGCTGTTTTCAGAGATACTCCTAGGGACCTGCAAGTTTTCAGCTCTTCCAAAGTAGTATGATCTAAGAAAAGATCCTGACCTGTGCTCTGGTCTGTGAGTGACCACAAGCACTCTTTTCTGCCCTGGAATTGTGACGAAGGTCCCCAATCCACTGTGGCCCCAAGCTCTGATGTATTAGTATTCCTCCTCACCTTGGGACTCCCACTTAGGACTTTGACCTTGATCTGAGTATGGACAAAGCAATAGAGTCCTGTCTCAGTGCTAGCAAAAAAAAGACCCCTGCAATCATCTTCTTCTGACATGTTCTTCAAACCCCTTACTAACTGTGGGCTGAGAGCTTCAGAAGCAGCTGCTGATGATGATGATTCAATGACTCCCAAGGACTACTCATGGTTTGAGACAGACTGCTGGGTTTGTGCTGGCACAACCTGCACTGGACTGTGCTCCATTCTTATCCAGGTGTGACATACCTTTCCTGCTGACCTTCTAAGTTGTCTGTAGCTGGAAAATTATTACACCCTGTACTTTTGTGGGTTTGGCTGCTCTAGGATTTATTTTATGGCATTATTTAAAGATGTTCAGAAGGGTTTCAGGGAGAGCTCAGATGAGTTGCTGCCTTTTCTCTGCCATCTTCAGCAGTGGTTATTCTAGTCTCTTTTCCATTGTTTGTTCAGTACCTGATAATGGAATATCCTTCCTTCCCTCCTCCCTCCTCTCCCTCTATCCACATGGGGAATCATACTTTTATACATGGGTGCTCTAACCAAAGGAAAATAAATTTTGATTGCTGAAACCTTGCAAAATATCTTGCAGTTTAGGGGGTTAGATTTTTTCCTCTTCTCTACTCATTTATTCTATCATTTTTTAAAAACTGGGACAATTAACTATTTTGACCCCTGTAGTGTCATGTATGATTTCTTGAAATCGAGCTCTGGAAAATCAGGAAAGTCCATTGGGATTGAAATGGAGCTACTTGACCATACCTTAAACCCAAATCATTCTGGTTCTCACTGATTGGCCAATAATAGGCCCCAGACCAAGCCTCAGTGGATCATTGTTTGGGTTTTGATTGCTCAGAGCATAGTTTCCTAAAGTGGGTGATACCACCCCCTCAAGGGTGCTGAAATGATGGGGGGGGGGCTGTAGTAGCTTCTGTTACAATTATAGAGCATTGAATAAAAATAAAGAGATGGCAGAAACCTTTCGTACATGTTTCATCTGTTGTGTAACAGAGTTAGTCATAGCGATTACATTATTTTCCAAGCACACACAAAATGCAAGTTATAATCATTCAGTGCTCAAGTCCACCAACAGGTCTTAACAAGCAAGTGTTGGCAGATGAGCATGTCATGCTTTCTTGGGAAGTCCAGCATGCTGCAATATGCTTATGTAATGACATGTTTATAATATGATACTCTACAGTTACATGACACAGTATTGCATCATCAAAATTTCAATGCAGGAAAAAACCCACAAGTTTGCAATAAATTATTAAATTTAAGATGCATCATTTTTTTAAAAAAAAGTTACACTTTTTTGAAATGATGTAAATTTCAAAAACTCATTAATGGATTAAGGAAAGTATATTTCCAGGGAGGCACTGAGTAATTTTTTTTTAAGTGGATGGTAGGTCAAGTAAGTTTGGGAACCTCTAGCTCAGAGTAACTATATACAGAAACTGTTTCTGTTCTGACCAGAAACCATAAGGGTCTTCCATTTTTATTTTTTTTTTAGTAGGCAAACTAGGCCATCTTTTGCTTCATTTCTTACCTAGCCTTAAATCACTTAATGGGTGTTGCCTGACAAACTGAGACCTTGGAAAGACCTTGGCTTAAAAAGGCCAACGTGTCTCACGGCATCTAGAGTCATCTCCAGTTGTCCTGACCTATGTCTTGCCACTGGACCCAGATGACCCTGGAGGAGACAGTGAGTCTCTGAACTTTGCACAGCCCTCCCTCACTGAAATTCAATTTACTTGCAACTCAAGACATCACCCTCCTGCTGTCATTGGTCCTCTTTGAGAATGAAGGACAAACAATAACAGCCTAATAATGAAATATTCTATTTCTATCCTCAGTGAGATTTCTGAGAAGAATCCTATGATGGATGCCCTGCTTGAGTTGAGATGCCACTTCACGTGGAATTTAATGAGAATGGATATAGACTTACCTGATTTAGAAAACAGAATTCTGGATGAGATTGAGTTCCTGGACACAAAATTCAACGTGGGAATTCGCAACATACTAGCCTATGTGAAGCATGTGAGGGGTCAAAATGAGAAGGCTCTGGAAAGCTTGAGAGAAGCTGAAAAATTTATCCAACAGCTGAATGATGATCAAGCAGAGATAAAAGTCCTTGTGACCTGGGGAAACTATGCCTGGATCTATTATCACATGGACAGACTCCCTGAAGCCCAGACTTACCTGGAGAAGGTAGAAGCAAGCTGTAAGAAGTTTTCAAGTCCCTTCCGTTATAAAGTAGAACATCCAGAAATTGACTGTGAGAAAGGGTGGGCCCTGCTCAAGTTTGTAAAGGAGTATTATGAAGAGGCTAAAGATTGTTTTCAAAAGGCCTTGGAATCAGAGCCTGAGAACCCTGAATTTAACACTGGATTTGCAATCGCCATGTTTCGTCTAGATCGTTTTGTCAGAGACCAACCTAGTATTTCTCTAGAACCACTAAAACGGGCAATCACATTTAACCCAGAAGATGCTTACCTTAAGGTTCTTCTTGCATTGAAGCTCCAGGCCTTTGGTCAAGAGGAAGAAGGAGAAAAATACATTACAGAAGCTTTAAAAAATATGTCATCACAGCCCTACGTCTTTCGCTATGCAGCCAAATTTTACTGCAAGAAAGGGTGCATAGATAAAGCTTTAGATTTCTTAAACATTGCTTTGCAGGCCACTCCAACCTCTGCTGTCGTGTATCACCAGATAGGATATTGTTACAAGACAAAAGTCCTTCAAATCAAGAAGGCTACCAACTACAGGCCACAAGGCAAGGATAGATATGATCTTGAGGAAGCAGTTCGATCAGCCATATCTCATTTTAAAACTTCAGTAGAGTACAGACCTACATTTGAAGCAAGTCACATAGAACTAGGCAACATGTATGCAGAAGCAGGAGACTTCCGTAAAGCAGAAGAAAGCTTCCAGAAGGTCCTGAGCATGAACCAACTTCCAGATAATATAAAGCAAGAAGTCTACTATAACTATGGCCGCTATCAAGAAATTCACAGGAAGTCTGAGGCTGATGCTCTCGCCTGCTACCTGGAAGGACTAAAAGTAAACCCAGAAAAGAAATATCTTCTAAATGCTTTGGAGAAACTTGCTACAAGGCGTCTTCGGCGAAATGCATCAGATGTGGAGAGTTTGAGTCTCATAGGGTTCATCCACAAAATGAAAGGAGAACCAGGAGAAGCCATACAGTGTTATGAAAAAGCCCTGGAGTCGGGATCCTCCCTTCTGCTTTCTAGAACATCTCTCTTCCCTCCAGATGCTGCTCAAGGACTAGCTTCTTCTTGAACCCTTTTCAGATCCCCACAGATGCTACTGCATCCTCTTCTCTGCAAACACCTTGTATTTACAGAGTTTATATTCATTCATACCTATTCCATTCATATTCATTCTGCGGGTTTTTTCATATTGACTTGTCTATTAAAATGTAAACTCCTTAAGAGTAAGGATTATTTCATTCTTTGGAATTGTGTCTCAAATGTCTAGCACAGTGCTTAGCACAATACCTAGTATATGGTAGGTGCCTAATAAATGTTTATTGAACAATGATCCAAGACAAGTACAAAGGACTCATGAAGGAAAATGCTATCCATATCCTGATAAAGAACTATTCCAATTTCTATTTTCCCAACTGTCCCCACTGCACTCCCTATGGCTAAGTACTTTATGAGTTGATTGTTTTTTTTTCTTTTGACTATATAGCATTGTACTTTATCTGAATGAAGATTGAAGCATATTTTTTCACTTTAATCTTTCTCATTTTTTTTTAATTTTTGATCTGTATCTTCTTCCACAACTGTAGTGAATATGGAAATATGTTTTACATGTTAGCAGATGTATAAACTATATCATTACTGCTTTTAGAAGTGGGAAGGGGAGGAAGGGAGAAAAATTTGGAACTCAGAATCTTGTAAAAATTAATGCTAAAAATTTTCTTGATTTGTAATTGTAGGAAAAAATAAAATACTACTTAAAAAAGTTTTTTTTAAAATGACTGTTGACTGATGGATGGGTGGATGAATTGGATACTGGAAATAAATGCCTCCATCATCGATTCCATGATAGATTCCTTTTTGTCTCTTTTCGTTCTTCTGATACCTTCACAGCTAAATAACAGCTCTCTCTGTTCTGCTGTCACTCTTCTCAATGAGCATTTGGATCCTCAGCAATAATACTCGTCTCTTTTTGGCACATCACTTTCCAATCTATATCTCTAGGGGACCAGGCCAAATGGTCCCAGTCCCATATCTCCAATTACCTCAGGACATTTCAACTCCAATATCTCACCATACCTGCACACTCTAAATGCCCCAAACCCAAACACATCTTGCAAATCATAGTCTAATTAGTCCTATATTCTTTTATCAGTAACAAGGAAATTGAGGCTCAGAAAAATGGAGTGTCCCAAAGTCAAACAATGATCCCACTTTCTGTTCTTGTCCTTTATACCATCACAGCATCCCCTACTAGTTAATCTGGCTTTAAATTAAATTACTTTCCCCAAATATCTTCCAAGTCATTCTACCCCAAAAAAGGTTCTATATTCTTAGTTTCTTTCTTTCTTAAAAAAATGCATAATTATCAGAGATTGCTCAGTGGGTAGTGTAGTGAAAAGGATATAATCAGACATGACAGTGATTTTTTTTAAAGTCTCAAATAGAAAAATAATTCTGTGTTCTTCATCAATCCTCTGTCACAGCTTTCAGCCTACACCTTTAAGTGACCTTTCCCCAGACTGATCTCTAGCTCATTGTGAATCAGTCTCATTTCCAGTTGCTAATGCAGTTTCTATTTTCCCAACTGTCCTTACCCCACTCCCTATGGCTGAGTACTTTAACAGTTGATTTTTTTTCTTTGACTGTATAGCACCGTACTTTATCTCCTTGAGCCTTACCAATGATTCTAGTCTGAACTTTGGGTCCTGGGAACAAAGGGTCATGAGACATAAATAAGATTTCTTCTTTTGGGGAAATGAAAAATATACACAGAAATTTCGAATTTTGTCCCTCCTCCTCCAAACCTCAGTCATATAGTTCATATAACTGGAAGGGAACTGGAAGATTATCTAATTTAGCCCCTTTCATTTTACCTATAAAGAAACTGAGGCACAGGAAGGAAGTGATTTGTATAAGATGAAGCGGCTAGTAAGTAATGGTTAGTAGTACTAGTAATAAAGGCAAGAGTAATAGTAGTAATGGTTGAACCAAAATTGGAACCCACATCCTTTGACTTCTAAGCCCCTCCCTACAGCTTTCATTTTAGGCTGATCCTATCCCTTTCCTAACTCCCTCAAAGCTTCATGCTGCAAAACTACCCTGTCTTGTTTCCTACTTTTTCATTCTAAATTCCACTTAAGTTCCAGCACAGTTTTTTTTTTCATTTCAGATATAATTCATCCCTATCCACAAATGTAATAAATTTTTAAAAGCAACATATCTTGCAGAAACAGTTGTGGATGACAAAAGTTGGAATCCAGATAACTAAATTCTGTCCTCTGGTGGATTATGATGGTTCCTGAAAGGAAAAATTGATCTAAAAGGAAAAGCAACGTAAGCTAAATTTCAGTAACACTAATACCTTAGAACCTCCTTAGTCTTACAGAAGTATTTAGGTTTTTAAAGAATTAATATTTGCTAATCCAAGGTTCAGTTGAATAAATTAAATGAACATTTCAGGCCACCGCTGGAAATATTTTGACAGACTCCCCAAAGCCCAGACTAACCTAGACAAGATAAAAGCAAATTGTAAGAGGCTTTCAAGTCCTTTCCACTATAAAGCAGAATTTCTAAAAATTGACTGTGAGGAAGGGTGGGCCCTGCTCAAGTTTGTAAGCGTGGTAATGCTTAAAAAAATTATCTAGTATAACGAGGTTGAATTGGTAGGGTTGTTCAATAGAATAGCGTTGGTTCAATATTAAGGAAACTATAAAACTATATAATATTAATATCAAAATACAAATCATATCTCAATAGATAGAAAAAAGACTTTCAACAAAATATAATGTTATTTGCAAATATATATTAAAATCATAGAAATAATTGAATTTTTCCATAACATGGCAAATAGAAAGCTAAGTGCCAGCCTTTCTTAGATCAAGGTAAAGCAAGACCTTCATGACAGAATGGAAAATATAATTGGGAGTCCACCTGCTAAGACACACATAAGAACTATATGAATAAAACAGAATCCTTTATATAAAGATAGACTTAAACAGTTGGAGAGATATGAATTGCTTATGGTCGAGCTGAGCCAATATATTTTAAATGGTGATACCATGATGCTAATTTACTTATTCAGTACCATACTAATCAAACCACCAAAGTTTGAGAATTAGTCCAAAAAATAAAATCCATATGCAAAAACAAAAGGTTAAGGACTTCAAGGGAAACCATAAAAAAGTGGGAAGGAAGGGGGCCTAGCATTACCAAATCTCAAATTATACTACAAAGCAGTAATTATTAAATCTTTGGCATTGATTTTTTTAAATGTTGATCAATGGAAGAGACTAGGTACACAGCATACAGAAGCAAATGAGCATAATGGCATAGTATTCAACTAACCCAAAGTCCCCAAATACTAAAGTAAGGACTCACTATTGGACAAAAATTACCAGGAAAACAAGAAAACATGAAAGTCTGGCAGAAGTTTGGTTTATGAACGTTTCACACTATATACCACAGAAAGCTGCAAGCGGACACATGACCTATATGTAAAAGGTCACATTATAAACAAGTAAGAGTAGCATGGAAGGAGAAACCATTCACAATTGTGAATAAGAGAAGAATTCGTGACCAAAGAAATTATAGAGAGGATCATAGAAAATTAAATGGATGATTTGGATTACCTAAAAATAAAAAGCTCCAGTGTCAACAGAATTAATTTAATTAAAATTAGAAAGGAAACAATTAAGTGGGGGCTGGGGTGGGAATCTTTGTGGCAAATTTTGCTGATAAGGTCTGATGTCTGAGATATTTATGAAACTGATTCAAATATATAAGAACAAGACGCATTCTTCAGTTGGTAAATTGTAAAAAATATGAATAAGCATTTCTCAAAGGGAGAAATCTAAGCTAACATGTGAAGAGAATACTCCAGATCACTAGCAAATTAGAGAAATGTAAATTAAAACAACTCTATATCAAACCATCAAATTGTCAAAGATAACAGAAAAGGAAAATGAAATGGTAGAGGATCTGTGGGAAGGTGGCATGCTCATGTACTGTTGGTAGAGCTGTGACACTGGACCAGGCAAAGGACTTGTGAAAGAAGATGCTGTCTGCATTCAGAGAAAGAACCGATATAACAGAAGTATGGATAAAATGATTTTACATATATATGCATATTTGTGTCTAATGGTAGCCATCTGTAGAGTGGGGAGTGCGGGAGAGAAGGAAAAAAAGGTAAAGAAAAGACAGTTACATGATAGACTTATATATTTAAAAGGAATACCAAGTTATACATAACAGATTTTCAGTTTCATGTGTAATCATCTTTTTCTCTATTATACTGTTATGAATATGTTTGTTTTATTTCTTAAGTTCAGAATAAAATAAATAAAAAATAATATATAATTTTTTAAAAAGGTATTCAGAGGTACATCTCCAAAAGACACTAAATTTTGCATACCCTTTGAACCAGTGTTAATACTACTAGGCCTATGCCTCCAAAGAGATCAAAGGATCATTATGAGAAATGATCATTATGCAAAAAATACTTGTAAAACCATTTTTGGTTTTAGTAAAAAGAAAAACATTTAAACTATGGGAATGCTGGAAATGTCTAAATAAAATGTTATATGCATTGAGTGGGATATTGTTGCCCTATAGGAAATGATGCAAGTGATGAATTAAGAGAAAACAGAAAAGACATACAAATTGATAGAGAGTGAGGTAAGTAGAGCCAGAAGAACAAATTTACACAGTAATGATAACATTGTAAAGAAAAATAAGTTGGAAAGAGTTCTAACCCTGCTCAATTCGATGACCAACTCCTACTCCAGAAAACTGATGAAGTATACCAGTGTCCTTGACAGAAAGGGATCAAGGGGCAGACTGAAATATCCATTTGTGAAATGGCTAATGTGTGGATGTGTTTTGTTTGACTACGCTCATTTGTTACTAGGGAGGCATTGGGGTTTTTATGGTGACAGCTTAGGAGCAGGGAATAATAAATAGGAAAGAAAGAAAGAAAAGAGAAACAAGTTTTTTTAAAAATCTGAGCAGAATAAAACAGAAGGAAATTCAGAAAGAACAGGAAATTTTTGAAATTCATATGCTGAATTTACTATATTCAACAGCAGTTAGGTGGAATAATAGAACAAATGGCCACAAGTTTAGGAAGGTGAATTCAAATACTAGCTGTCTGATTCTGGGCAAGTCACCTAACTTTTCTCTGCCTCAATTCCTCATCTGTAAAATAGATTTATGCCCATTTTAAAAGCACCTATCAGGGTTATTATGAGGATAAAATGAGATAATGTTGATAAAGAGCTTTGAAAACCTTAAAGCATTATACAAATTCATGCTTTCATTATTATATCTTTATATATATATATATTTTCCTTTTTAATTCATTTTTAAACTTAAATACAAATCAAGAAAAGAAAAAAGAACATTTCCATATACATAGTAGAATATAAGAGAGGATTCAATATAACGCAATAAATTTACATTTCAAACTGTTTACTTTTTTTAACCTATGTAATAAATACTTACACATTGTTTTCAAAAGTGCCCAACTTTTCTGTGTTTCCTTCTAGGTTTTTTTTTGTTCTCTGCTGTGGACTTCTTATTTTTTTTCTCCATCCTTTCCCACCCCTCCCTAGAGAAGGCTACAATTACATGTGAATATATATATATATACATATATATATACATACATATCTATAAATATGTACAGATTTATACACATATACATACATTTTAAACTATACTATGCCTATTTCTGTTTCTCTGGAGATGGATAGCATTCTCCTTTCATAGGTCCAACTCTTTCCATGTTTTTCTAAACCAACCAGCTCATCATTTCTTATATCACAGCAATTTTCCATGGTGATCATATACTACAGCTTGTTTAGTCATCCCCCAATTGAAAGGCATCTATCATTTTAGCCAGCCTGATAAGTGTAAGATGATATCTCAAAGTTGTTTTAATTTTCATTTCTCTAATCAAAGTTAATGTAGAGCATTTATATGATTATATATAGTTTTGATTTCTTCATTGAAAAACTGTCTGTTCATATCCCTTGACCATTTATTAATTGGGGTGTGACTCATATTCTTATAAATTTGACAATGTTCTTTTTGAGAAATGAGACCTTTATCTGGGAAATTATCTATGAAAGTTTGCCCCCAAATTTTCTGCTGTCCTTCTAATCCTGGCTAGGTTGGCTTTATTTATACAAGAAAATTTTAATTTAATATAATTGAAATTATCCATTTTACACCTCAACAATGCTCTCTGTCTCTTGTTTCTTCATATATTGTTCTCCTATCCATAAATCTGATAGGTAATATGTTCCACATTCTTATGGTCTTTTTTTTAAATGCAATGTGTATGTAATAGATTCATGGTTTCATAGAAAATCTTTTTTTCATTCATCTTTGCCTATGGAAATGCTAATATTTGATGAGGTTCATTAAGTAAAGAGCCACGAAAAGCAACAAAAATAAAAATTTATTTTAAAAACTACTTTCCCCTCCTTCCCTCATCCCCATAAAAAGGCAAAGTCAATTCACCTCATCATTAAAATTTTAATGGGAAATACAACCCAAGAGAGGACACAACAACCCTGCACTGAGCTGTGCAATAATGTTTATAACTCCACTAAATGAACTATAAAGCATTATGCATAATGTCTATTTTTCAAAAGGAACTATGAGCATTTGATGGGGGATTTTAAGCAGATAGTTTAATTGCCATGGCTAGTTACATGTTTTTAACTTTTTTAATTTTTTGCTTAAGTAAAACAAATATGTGCCTAAACTGGAACCAAAACAAAACAAAACAACAGGATCTGACTAGTGCTGTCTCTGGACTGCCTGCCTCTCTCCCTCTGGATTCCTCCTTGGCCCCAGGCTCAAAAAGGAGGTCTGCTGTTGCCAGGCAACAGTGAAGACAGCTGTCCCTGGAGCTTATCACAGCTGTGTAGACTGTTGGGGAGAGTGGGGGATGGTGGCCAATTCTTTCCAGGAATGTGAAACCCAAGAGGTGGCAGAATTCTATTTAAAAACAGGGCCCATATTTTCATTTATGCAGGATATAAGATAAAGAGCCCGATGATCCTTCTTCATGTTATTTTCCAATATTCTGTTTGATTTTTTTTATGCTAAATCTATTCCAAGCCAGTCTACACAAATGCTTTGCACTCTCTGAGGACAGGCAGGTGCCGTAACTTGGATGCATTCTACAAAACTACCTACCAACTACTAATGGTCCCCTGAGGCAGAATGGTCCCATCCCACCCTACCAAAAAAGCTGCATGAATTCAGGGTAAGTATTATCTGGTCATCTTTAAATGGGAAAAGCTAGGAAAGGGATGTGGCACAAGGAGTAATGTAGACCTAGACCTAGGTGCCAATTGCAGAGATGTGCCATGACACTCTCTCCCCCCAGCTAATAAGAATAGTTCCCATTAAGGTTTACAAAGCACATTCCATGCATTAGGAATGCATGGGTGTCCAGGGAGGACTAGCACCTCTGGTGTGAGGGCTTGCTGAACCCTTTGTAGTGCTGCTCATTTACCTTTGACATCCACCTTTACTCAAGGTATACTTTAATGTACTAAAAATATATATATAAATTATTATTAGTTTTTGTACTTAACCTGATCTATAATATAATTATTCATACACACATATTATATATATAATATATCTATATACACACACATATATACATATACACATACATATATCTTCCTTACTAAATTATGAGCTCCTTGAGGTTAGAAGTATTTCTCATTTTCCCTCATTTATACCCAACTCCAGAACAATGCTTTGTTAATGAGGGTCCAATAGTTGTTCATTATTGATTCACTAAAAATAATTTTTCACAAGCCTATTTGCATGGTGGACTCAGTAGAGTGGAAGAGACAAGAAAATCTAGAAATCCAAGGGCGATGGAGCAATCTTCCCCCTCCCTCCACAAATCCCGTATGACAGAAGCCGTTAGCATCTTGGGTGGACCAAACCAGGGCTTTCCTCGGGCACCACAGATATAGGTCAAGATCATTAATTTCAATACTGTTAGAGCTCAAAGCGAGTCTAAAAGATCATATAACCCATCCTCTTTATTTTACAGATGAGGAAACCAAGGCCTAGAGAGGTGAGATAACTCACTCTATGTCATTTCAGCAGAGCCACTAGTTGACTCAGGTCTTCTGAATCAAAGTGATTACTTGTAGCTCACATTCTGCAGCATTTTAAGGTTTGCAACATGTTTTCCTCATGATGTGCAAATGAGGCAGGCCATTCAAGTATTATGATGGCTCATTTTCCCCACTACACCATGCTGCCCCTAGAATCCAGAGCCAGAGGATGTGGGTTTGAATCCCTGTGTGACCTTGGACGAATCACCTGAACTATCTTGGTTCCCTCATTCGTAAAGTAAGGGAAATTCTAAAGTCTCTTTCAGCTCCAAATGTATGATCCTAGAGGATCTCCATAAAGAACCACAGTCTAAATTCAACTATGTTGGGCTAGGAAATAATATTCCCTTTTATGATCCAGGAGAAAATACAGAAAGGCTGGAAAGGAGGAAAGAAAGCAAAGCATGTGACACTGATTAGTGGGGTGTAGAAGAAAGATGTCCTGGGAATCTGGAAGCTTCAATTCCAGTCCCACTAACACTAACTTGTTATTACCTTGGAGAAGTCACTTCCTGACTCTGAGACTGTTTTCTTCTCTATAACACGAATGCATTGGAGTAGCTGTTTTCTAAGGTCCCTTTCAGCTCTGACATTCTGTGATTCTAGGAGAGCGTGGGCTGCTCCCCACTGCTGGTCAGAACACAGTACAAAAGGAACAAAGATCGGTGAACTCTTCTCTGTTCCAAAATAGATAAGAAGTGATAGTGTTTATAGAGTGCTTCGAGGTTTATAAAGTCCTTTACAAATATTGTCTTGTTTTATCCTCACAGCAACCCTGGGAGGTAAATGCTATTATTATAATCATTTTACAAATAAGGAAACAGAGGCTTGGAAAGTTTAAGGGACTTACTCCAGGGTCACACAGTTTGTGAGTTTCTGAATCTAGATTTGAACTCAGGTCTTCCTGTTTCAAGTCCAGTGCTCTATTTACTCTGCCACCTACATGCCTCAAGAATCAGAAATAACTGAGGTCAGTAACCAAGGATTAGAAAAACACAAAAACATAAATTTCCTGAAAAGAGAACACACTATTTGACAGGAAATGTTGGGAAAACTGGAATGTAGTTTGGTAAAAATTAAGCTTAGATGGACATCTTAGCCTATTTACATACAAAAAGTTCAAAATGGATATCTAATCTGAATATTAAAGTTCACAACATTTTAAAAAAAGAAATAAAAAACATATCAGGTATGTTTCAGTCATGGCTATTGGGAAAATCCTTAACTAAACAAAGAATAGAAGGGATTACAAAAGGCCGTGATATGTAGGAAACCAACAAAATATCTAAGTCCAAGAACCATTCCCTAATGGACCAGTGATCAAAAGATATGAACAAGCAGCTCACAAAAGAAGCACAGCAAAATGTTACCAACTGCTGCAAATCACTTAACACTGAGAGAAATGCAAATCAAAATGCCTCTGAGGGTCAGTGTTGCGGGGGCTGAGGAAAAGTAGGTCCACGAATAAACTATTTACGGATCTCTGAATTGGCCCCACCGTTCTCGGAAGCAATCCGGAATTATGCTACGAAAGAGAATAAAATAACCATAGTCTGGATTTGGAGCCAAAGGACCTGGGTTCAAATACAGTCTAAGACACTACCTATGTAATCCTGGCTAAGTCACTTAACCTCTCTATGGCCTCAGTTTCCTCATTATTGGGGTTTTTCTTGGCTTATTGTTTTTGGAGGGGGGAAGGCAGGGCAATTGGGGTTAAGTGACCTGTCCAAGGTCACACAGCTGTGTGTGTCAAGTGTCTGAGGTGGGATTTGAATGCGGGTCCTCCTAACTCCAGGACGACTGCTCTACTCACTGAGCCACCTAGCTGCCCCCAGTTTCCTCATTATAAAACGATGGAATGGTATTCAATGAAAATGTCTTTTCCAGCTCTAATTCTATGAATTTATTATCTTTTAACTCAGAGATCTTGCTGCTGGGCATATACTTCAAGGAGATAAATCAAAGCTAGAAATAAAGTTCCCATAGATCCCCAAGTAACTGTAGTAACACTTTTTTTTTTGAAGAAGCAAAGACTGGAATCAAAATTGATGACCATAGATTGAGCAATATGTAACAGAAAGAAATGTAATAGAATATTAATTAGAGTGCCATAAAAATTATGAATGGCAAGCTTGGGAAGACAACAACAACCTTCTCTTTCCCATTAAAAAGAGAAAAGGTCCATGCTGCTTTTTCAATGACAAAACCCAACTTAATATAAAGTGAAATCAGTAGACCCAGGAAAATATGTACAAAATAGCCACAGTGTAAATGCAAGTTTAAAAATGGGGGGAAGAAAGCAATGCTATGTAATTATAATGACTAAGCTTGGTTTCAAGACTAGAAAGAACATACCTCAGTCCCTTCTTTGCAAAAGTGGGATGATCACAGGTTCTGAATATACTGCCAACTTAGTTTATGTGTGTTTATGTTTTGTCGAAATGCTTTTATTTCCCCATTATTTGTAATGAGGGATGGCACTCAGAGCAGGGGATGGGTGAGAGATTTCTTTGGAAATGAGTGATGTGAAAACAAAAGATAATCGATAAAACATTTTAAAAGTTAAAAACCTTGCTTTTCCATTGCCACCTAAAGCACACCATTTCAGCCACTCATTTTTTATAAATATAGGATACAGGGGGTTGGGTATTTATGCTTGGGTCAACTCAAATCCATCCTAACCACTCCTGAGAAAACCATTCTAATCACAAAATGTACAGAGGATGTCTCCGTGACATCACCTTTAGAGAAGATGGAACCGGGACTCGATGAGACAAGGGTTTGTTGGACCTCGGGCTCTTTACCAATACTTCCCAACATCCAGCCAATACTTGTCAATTTCGCGAGAAATCAATCAGCTTTCTACAAAAGCTAGCAACAGAACACTTACTCCAGCAAGTGAGGTTTTCTTCTGAGAAGCAGGGCCTCTGACAGCCCTCAACTCAGAGTTCTCCACTCACGTCAGATTCCACCCACCCCACAACAGGATCCAGCTCAGTTGGGAAGCAGTCTCACTTTCCGGTTTCCGTTTTTCTCCACGTTGCTCAACTTTAAACAAACAATAAAAAGAAATAATTTTAAAAAGCAAGAACAGCAGCAACAGCAGAACTCCCAACAATTAAGCCTGTAACTTTCCCAGTTAAGAAACCGCGAGAAAGGAACAGTCAGAAGAGCAGAGAAGAAATCCCCGGGACCACTGCGGCTGCAGACCAGCCCCCAGCCAGCATGAGGTAAATAAATGGCTCTCTCTGCCTTCTCTCCCCCGAACCTCTTTAGTCCCTTTGCAATTTTTTGCAAAGGAGACTTTCCTTGCATTCAGGTGTTTGAGCAAGGAAAAGTCCAGATGATGCAGGCACGGACCGCGGCTCTTTAGCTAGCCAGCTCCCAGTAATGCCAGGCAGAACAGTGAATGGCTATTTCGCAGCAGTTGGACGGGGCTCTTTCAAGGCTCCTCTCTCTGTGCCCTGACCAAGGCTGCCCAGAACTCCCTACCACCCCGGGTCAGGGGGAGAGGCAAGAACACCAGAGAGCCCTGGGATCCAAAACGATCAGGAATGGAGCTCACGCCTAGAGATGAGGAAACTTAAACCGAGACTTTTGCAAACTTTGAGTAAGGTTTTTGGTTTGTTTGTTTTTCAAACTTCGGAGTCGAGTGAGTGGGTGACTTTGTCTAAAAAAAAAAGCCATTCCCAGTGAAAAAAGAAAAGGTCGGCTCTGCTTTGTTTCTTAATGACAAAAGAAATACCTCACGTTTTCTAACTTTTGTGGTAATGGGGCTGCAACCAAGACTATGCGCCTGGAGCTCTTTGCAATGTTTGGGGACGAGCCAGCCACCCCAACAGCCCAGCTCCTCCCTGCACAGACAAAGAGCTGAGACCTCGGGATTGGGCGGAACAGTAGCCTCCGGCTGCAGCCCGCAGTCCCAAACCGAAACCGTACCCACTCTGCCTCCCCCTAAAGGCCCACTATGCCCCCCTACCCTGCACCCCAGGCTGTTTGCTGTTTGCTTAGGACTTTCTACAGATACCCCGTGGCTCCGGTTCTGCCTCTCCATGGCCCCAGGGACTGCTGCCCAGGGGTTCACAAAAGGGGGTGTGAGTCTTGAGAGGGAGAAGGGAGGAGCAAGCTAGCCCTCTCTTTTGAGGAGACAGCCATCTTTTCACTCATCCTAAAGCACTGCTCCCTGTTCTGGCCGAAGGTGTAGGAGGTGTAAACTTGGCCCACCAAAGTTCTGGTTATGTGTGGCTGCTAAGGTCGGCCCCCCCTCCCTGTCTCAGGAGGGAGGTCTGAAGTCCTGCCCACGTAGGCAGTGTAGGGCCAAGTTCCACATTGCCTGTTTGCTCTCGGAGACCAAGCCCTGATCTTTTGGAACTGGAAGGTGTATAGCTAGAGAGGGGAGATTGCGTTTTTGCTCCCCACTATCCCCTCTCCCCTTTCTCCTTCCTTCTGCCTTCCCCTCCCCCTCCACCAGTTTGGCTCCTGCTCGGAAAACAAATCCATGCTTCTGCCACTGCCTGAGAATTATGAAAGGTTCCAGTAGTCTCCAGGGTCACAGAAGAGTTTGTCCAAGTGAATTGGCCATTTAGGGAGTGCCCACCTGCTTGCTCTGCTTAATCCCCTTATTTCAAGGTCTTTTCTGGGTCACTATGTATGATTTGATGGTTAACCCTCTCACTTTCCCTGAAACTGGAGGGAGCAGCCCCATTGCCGACAAACTTTCCAAGTAGTTTGTCATTAGTATGCTCCTCTCTCGCTTTTCTGGATCCCTGCCCTTCTTCCATGGCCTGTCACCTCTACAGGGCCCCATTGCCTCTGTAGTTCCACCCACCCACCCAAAAGGGTGGTGCAAGGGAAATATCTTTGAACTGGGAATAACGGCCCTGAGTGAGAGGTCTGCCACTAATTTACACTAAGCATGCCATGTGACAACACATTTAATCAAATGAAAAGAGGAGGATATAGTGCACAGTGCTACCCCTGAAATAAGAGAGCCTAGATTCAAACTTCACTCCATCTCTCTGGGCCTTGCTTACCTTATCTGCAAAATACACCATAAACATTTATTAAGCACCTACTATGTGCTAAGTGCTGGAGATACAAAAAGAGGCAAAAGACAGTCCCTGCTGGAAGGATTTCTAAGTCTAGGTATGTAATTCTATGATGGTCTAAATCCAGTCCTTCCCCAAGGTGCCTCCATGCACCAAAATTACCTCTTCCCCATCTCAGGGCCAGCCTCTCTGCTTGGTATTAGGAGAAAAGCAATCCAGTCAAAGAATTATCTTGCATATGGATTTTGAGTGACATATATAGTTATGAGGCACACAAATGTGAGTGACTTCGGATTGTGGAGTGGCCGCCTCAGATATTCTCTAATGCCCCAATACAGCTAAGAGCCTTTGATCAAATAAATCTCAAAGCAATAGAGCCAACATAAACTTGCACAGATGACCAAGCAATAGTAATAAACTCCTCAATTCCCCCGGCACAGACAGACCCTTCAGGCTCCCCCTTTGATACTGGGCAGACTGTGCTCCCTTGGGCAGCACATGTACTAAAATTGGAACGGTACTGAGAAGATTAGCATGGCCCCTACGAGGATGACAGGCAGTGAGACTAGGTAGATCAAAGGACAAAAAACTATTTAGCTGGAAGGGGTCTTAGAGATTTTCTAGGCCAGACAAATAAGAAAATGGAGGTGCAAAGAGGTTAAAAGTTTTAGTAGCCATTCCCCCTGAATAATTGTGTCTCAGTAAGTGGTAAAATGAACTGAATGATAGGACTTGAGGCAGAAAGACTTGAGATCAAATCCAGCCTCAAATACTTATTAGCTGTGTGACTTTGACCGAGTCACTTAACTTCAGTTTCCTCAACTGTAAGATGGATCTAATAATAGCACCTACCTCCCAGGGTTTTTCAGGTATCAAATGAGGTATTTGTAAGGAGTTTTAGCATACAGTAGGCAGTTAATAAATGCTTATTTCCTTCCTTTGATTCTCAGTTCTCAGGGGAGAGATGGAGCAAGTCTTTTTCCTTCTCTGGGTCTCAGTTTCCTCATCGGTAAAGTGAAGAAGTTGAATGAGATAATCTCTGGGGTTTCCTCCAGCTCTAAAATTCAGTAGTGGACTCCCATTTTATAGGGAGCAAAAAGGAGACCCAGAGAGGTTATGTGCTTTGCCAGGGCCATACATGCAGTTAATATTCAGATCAGAAGTAGAGACCAGGCCTCTTGCTTCTTCCTCCATTCCTCTTTAAGCCAAATCAGGCTGCCCTTCATGTCCATCTTTTTAACACAATTTCACTTGTTTAAAAATTGTTGAGTAAAGGCAGCGAATTACTCAACCCTGCCTAATGAGAATGACATCAACCAATCCCAACCGGTTGGTTTGTTAGCCCACATGAATCTTTAATTGGCATAATTTCTGGTCTCATGAAGATGATGTATATCCATTCATATATACATTATATATCTATACAGTTCTCTAATAAATCTGTGTGTACACATACATATGCATGTACAAATATACATACCTATGTGTCTATACATATGTGTGTATACATGCATGCATACATGTATGTATTTAAAAGTTTGGGATTTAGGGTCTTCCATTTTCCCTTAAATTACCATTTGACTTATGTTTCCTATATGTAAAGCCACCCCTAATATTGGCCCCATGCCTTGTCTCCTCACCCCCATATTCAGCAGGTGCAACTTAGTCTCTGAGAGCCTGTCTTTGTTCCTGACACCTAGGGACAGGTGCACCTGTCATGCAGGAGTTCTTAAACTATCTGTGCTAGCTGCATACCCTGCTAGAGAAACAGAGTATCACATATCAAAGGGGCCTTAGAAGGACCTTTAAATATCATAGAATCATGAAGATCATCGAGTCTGATTGCTCTCATTTTACATTTGTAAAACATTGGAGCCCACGAAGAAGTAACGTGCTTATCACATAGGCTCTTGTATGGTCCTCCTCCTTTAGGTGGCCCCAGAAATACTTGGCTTTGACTGAATGAAAGTAGTAGCATTGCACTCATTTACATCCATAAATGTGTCATTAAATGTGTTGCAAGTTTTATTTGATTACCACACTAACCTTTTTCCATACCTTCAGGTTATCACTGTAACTTGGTAGTCTAGTTAGATTACTGCAGAGAAGAGCCATGTGTTCTAGCTATTTTGGTTAAACTTATACTGAGGAATCGTATTTACATGGAATCAGAAATATAGAGGTAAAAGGCACATGAGAAGCCATATAGTCCAATTTCCTCCCTTTCTGATGAGAAAGATGGGCCTAAGTAACTTCTCCAGACTGGCTAAATAACTTCCCCAGGGTCACAGAGTACACAGTGGCAAGGCTGAAATTTGAACGCTTGCCATCTGATTCCGGAGCCAGTACACTCCTTCCATGTGATGAAACACATTAATCCACATTGCAGGCCCACATCTTATTTAAATGAGTCATTCTGGACATTTTCCCCATTCCAAGCACCTGAGAGATCCTTCTTTAAAGGGCAGATTATTACGAATCCCTCCTCTGTTTAAGCCACTTATTAGCCCTTTCTATATAATTGCTGTTGAGAAACTCTAAAAAGCTCGTCTACCAAAGGCCCAAAGCATTCATTAGTAGCTTGCAAAGAAGCCTCCGTTTCTCAGATTTCATGTGGATTTGTGACATAAGCTCAGATTGAGTGAAATAATAGTAAATAGCATCTACATTGAGTTCTAAGGTTTGCAAAGCACTTTACCTACATTATCTTATTTGAGTCACACAACAATCCTGTGAGGTGGGTACTATTATTAGAGTTATTTTACTATGGTTTAAGAACGGTAGATCCAGGTGAAAGGATCTGACCTAGATCATAGACCTTGTGGGATTTGAATCCAGGTCCTCCTCCTCCTCCTACTCCTCCTCCTCCTCCTGCTGCTGCTGCTACTGCTACTTACTACTACTACTCCAAGCTTCAAATGGCAGAATGTTACCCTATCAGTTACCAGTTCAGGTCCACAGCAGAAGGGAAGGGTGTTATTTGAAGGGCAAGGAAACTCATAATACTATAAATAAGAAATTTCACTGTTGGGGGAATTATTAATCCCTTGTCATTTCCATTGGTTCTTCTAAATTGAAATTGACTTTATCTTTTGCAGCCAAATGCCTAGGAATTCCTTAAAAATTATCCTGAGGCAGCTGAAATGCCACTTTACGTGGAACTTGCTGAAGGAAGACATCGATCTACTTAATCTGGAAGACACAATCATTGACCAGATTGAATTCCTAGATATGAAATCCAAAGTCACCCTTTATAACCTATTGGCCTATGTAAAACATCTGAAAGGTCAAAATGAGGAGGCGCTGAGATGCTTAAAACACGCTGAAGAGAGGATCCAGGTGGAACATGCTGACCAAGTGGAAATAAGAAGCCTCGTTACCTGGGGAAATTTTGCCTGGGTCTATTATTACATGGAAAGATTTCCCAAAGCTCAGTATTATGCGGACAAGGTGCAAAAAGGCTACAGGAAGCTTCCAAATTCCTCCCGCTATAAGATAGAATGCCCTGAGGTTTACTGTGAGGAAGGGTGGGCTCTGCTAAAGTGTGGAAGGAAGTATTATGAGAGGGCCAAGGCGTGTTTTGAGAAGGCCCTGAAAATGGAACCAGACAACCCCGAGTTTAACTCTGGCTTTGCCATCGCAGCCTATCGACTGGACGACAAGGAATATTCTTGTCAAAGAGTTTCGTCCCTGGACCCTCTCCGGAGAGCAGTGGAACTGAATCCGGACAACACGTTTGTGATGGCCCTACTTGCCCTGAAGCTTCAGGACCTAAAACAGGAAGCCGAGGGAGAACGGTACATTCGGGAGGCCTTGGAGAAGATGTCCTCACAGCCTTATGTCCTTCGTTATGCAGCGAAATTTTACCGGAGACAAAACTCCCCCAGTAAAGCTCTTCAGCTCCTAAAAATCGCCTTGCAGGCAACACCCACTTCGGCTTTCTTGCATCACCAGATAGGGGTTTGCTACAAAGTTCTGATGATCCTCGTGAAACAGTCGACCAAAAAACGAGCCAGGGAAAAAGAGAAAGAGAAACGGGAGCTAATTCAGTCTGCCATATTTCATTTTCGAGCAGCCATGGAGCAGAATTCCATGTTCGTGTTTGCTTACACAGACCTAGCCAACATGTACGCAGAGGCGGGTCAGTACGAAAAGGCAGAAGATGTATTTCAGAAAGCCCTTCACCTGCAGCACGTGACGGACGAAAACAAGCAACAGGTCCATTTCCATTACGGCCGCTTTCAGGAGACTCACAGGAAATCTGAGGATGCCGCTATCTACCATTATTTAGAAGGTGTAAAGATTAAAGTGGAGTCTTCTATTACCTCCAAACTGATCAGCGCTCTGCAGAGATTGGCCACGCGGCGACTTTATGAGAATGCCGTGGATGTAAAGAGTTGGGGCGCCCTGGGTTTCATTCACAAGCTAAAGGGACAAAAGAGACAAGCCATCGAGTGCTATGAGAGAGCCCTGAAGCTGGACCCCGAGAACGGGGACTACATCAGTGCCCTGTTTGAGCTGCGGCTCTCCTTTTGATTCTCCGGGTTTGTAGTATGAGCATCTAGGAGCTGCATCCCTAAGAGGTGATCAAAAAAAAGACAAGCCACAGATGAGCTCTAGGACAAGAGTTAAATCCTGGGCTTTGTGACTGTACCAGTACCCCGTTTGAGCTGTGACTCTCCTAAATCCTCCAGTTTGTAGCATGAAGCAACAGAATGTGATAATTTGTAACTATCCTGTATTATGAGCACGTGTTTACGCAATATAAACATATAAAAGAACTAACATGCATGTAGTTTAGTAGTTTAACGATGTCTATGTTATTTCTTTAGGCATACCTTTGGGAAAAGTAATCATTGTAATTCTATAGGTTTGAATAGAATAGACTATGTGGGCTATAATGGACCTTAGGGGATCACTTAGTACAACTTGCTTTTTTCAAAGGGGAGGAAAGTGGGATTCAGAGAAATGGAGTGATTTGCTGAGCAAAGTAGCGTCAGAGCGGGGATTGAGAACCCAGCACTAAGAGCCCGTTAAAGCCCAGACCAGTCCTCTTCCCCTGTATCTGACTGCCTCCTTCTTCTTTACAAATAGAATACTTTTGTTCATAATGACACAATCCATGGGATGAAATATGCTGCTTGATTCTGGTCTGTGCCTTGGATTTTTTTTGTGTAAATAAAAGTGCCTTCTGGACCCAGTTTGTCCAACCAGAGTTTGTTCATCTCATTCTTTCCACTTTGCTTACTTGTGAAAATAGGCTCCAAAGAGACAAAATAGATCCTTCTTCCTGATTTTAGAAAGCTGTCCTAAGTCTCCCATGTAGCTCTCACTTTGCACAGTCACCTTCTTGACACATGACCAATATGGATATCATTGATTTAAGGAACATTGCAGTGAAACCTAGGTTTGGAAAGCTAGTACACACCCGGATAAGAAAAGGTCTGATCAATGACGCAAGAGCCAAAATGTTACAGGCTTGTCTGTTAGTGCTAAAAACAGGAGGGGTCAGTGGTGACAACAGATGCAGACATTTTGAGAAAATCATGTTCTTGGCCTAAGAATATAAAAATTTACCATTATAAAAACTGAGAAGCTCATCGTGTTTGGGACATGTGGATGCATCTGTGATGTCATCATTGTGGGTACTAATTGCTTAAAAAAAGTCCTGGGCAAAATTCATTGATGCCTTCAATAAGCATTTAAATGCCATGGGTCAGGCACTGTGCTCAGTGGTTAGAATATAAAAGCAAAACCAGAACAATGTTTTCCGTCAGGGACTTTACATTCTATGGGGGAAACAGCAGATGTAAAGAAAATCTAGCTTATTTTACCTTCTTGAATCATGCCATGCTTTCATGGGGACTCGTGTAAAGAAAATCTAGCTAATTTTACCCTAGATCTCTCATGAGCCCTCCTGAATCTTGCCGTGCTTTCATGGGGGCTCATGTCCTGACCACAATGAGAAATCCAGCACCATCGCTCGCCAGAAATTCAAAACCTTTTTCTGTCAGTAACCCAGGTCCTCCTCTTGGCTTCAGCTTGCAACCGACCCTGCCATAGACCCTCTGATCCTCAGCTCAGGAATGTCCATGAACCTTTGCAGGTAAATTGTGCTAGAGATCAATGGAACAACAGAGATTCTAGGAGTCACCTGTTTAGGTACTTAGATGCCAGCTCTTATCAATCAATATTTATTGAGTGCCCACTCTGTGCCATGCACAGAGCTAAGTGACGGAGGCATAATACCAAAATACATAAGTATCCATCTCCATAATAAGAATAAACAAGCTTAAAAACTTCTTTAGTCAGCAAATACTTGACTTAATTGCCAACTAGAGGGATTCAGGCAGCCAGGAGTAGCACCAGTTTACAATATAATTTCATTTGTACAATCTCAGGAAAAAGAGAGGTGTGTGATTTTTACATTGTAAAAGTCAAAAGCAATAAAATTGGTGGGGGGAGGGGCAGTTAGTGGGCAAGAGACTCAATTTTTGAAAGCTGTCCTGTGGGCCTTTAAGGATGAACTACAATGAGAAAAATAAACAGAATGAACATAAAAAAGATTTTTATGACAAAATCTTCAGACTGTCAAGGACAAGGAAGTCACCTCATTTGCATTCTTCTTAATTCTAGTGCCTGCCCTCTGCTATTTCTTATTTTTTTTTGTTTCCCAATTAGATTATAAGCCCCTTGACGTCAAGGAGTGTCTTTTACCTCTTTTTGTATCCCCAGTGCTTGGCAGAGTGCCTTGCACATAGCAGGGACTTAATAAATGTAGATTGATTGATCGATTTGGATGCTAACACCACAACGTAGACTATGCTGGTGAAAGAGAGGAAAATGAGACAATGAGAACCAGGCCAGGAAAAGCAGCTTCTGTTTATGCATAATATCAGCTGATTGTGTCAGGAGCTGGAAGGCTCAAAGTGGCCAAGTCCTGACATCTCGCCCCCAAATAGCTGGTATCCATTAAGTGTCATGCTCTTCTCCCTCTGTCGGGCAGTACAGCTGCATGGATCTAACATGGCCCATCACACTGGGGATGCATGAAGTTGGGATTTAATAGGAGTGACTAACATATTTGCACCCAGACTATAATGAGATTATTGAGAGAATAAATTGGGAAACTCCAAAGCCATCACTGGAGCTGTAAAATGACCCAGGAAGAGTATAATGTTAGGAAAATAGCAGCAGAGAGGCCCACAAATTCACAGAAAAACCAAATCCATGAAAGCAGCCAACATTAAAGGCCAGTCTCAGGTAGCTATATACAAATTAAGAATAATGAGGAGGGAAACAGAATAAGCATTTATCAAGCATCTACTATATGACAGACATTGTGCTTAGCTCTTTGCAAATATTGTCTCATTTTATCATCACAACTGAGGAAACTGAGGCAGAGGTTAGGTAACTTGCCCAGGGTCACACAGCTACTAATGCTCTGAGGCTGGAGTTAAACTCAGGTCTTTCTGAATCCAGGCCCAGGGGGATCAAACACAAGATTGGAATAAGGCCATGAAGGGAAATAACTTACTCGAAATGAACAGGACAGGTAAAAGTCGGGTGGAGGTGGGGGGGGGGGAAGAGGGAGGGAGAGAGGGAGAGGAGGAGGAAGAGGAGAGGAAGAGAGGGGGGAGAGGGAGGATGGAAAGGAGAGAAAAAGAGAAGAGAGGAAGAAAGGGAGGGAAGGAGGTGGAGAGAAGAAGAGAGGGAGGGAGGGAGAGAGAGAGGAGAAAAGAGAGAGAGAGAGAGAGAGAGAGAGAGAGAGAGAGAGAGAGAGAGAGAGAGAGAGAATGTGAGAAAAACCAAGGTGCAAAATGAGGACGATGTGTACATGTTGAACACTGGAGATAGAAATAAATGTGATATATCATTAGCATAGTATATGTTGCAGAGTACCTGGGCAGAGAGAAGAAGCAGATGGAGGAATCTGAGGGAAAGAGATTGCAGGCTTGTCTCAGAGGCACGAAATAGTAGTGATTGGAAACTTTGGAAACCACCTGGACACTTGCTAGACTCACCACTAGAGTGCCCTCTGTTGAAAGCAGAGCAGGTAATAACTTCTTGACACACCATAAAGATAATTTCATCTTTTAAAAGTTGGGAGACACCAACGAGAGGAGCTCCTCATTTGGATCTAATTCTTGGCAACCAGGAAAAGCTGGTTGCCAGAGGAGTAGAAATGAGGGGAATCTTGTTAGGAAGTGACCTCTACTTCCCAGATGTGGTGATAGAGAAGAAAAGGAAAGCGGGGTGGAGTCTGACATGCACCACCAATTTTGGAGAGCAGGTTTCAAAGCATTCAGAAAAAGGATAGGTAGGATCTCGTGGTCTAAAGTTCTATAGCTTCAGCTTTCTCATTTGTAAAATGAACCTGGTAATAAATGGTACCTAGTTGTTGTGAGAATCAAATGAGGAGAGAAGGAGAGAGAGAGAGACAGAGAGAGAGACAGAGAGAGAGAGAGTTTTGCAAACTTTAAAATGCTACATAACTCATTCGTCATTATTATTATTATTATTATTATTATTATTATTATTACTGAAGACATAAAGAGAAATGATTCCACTGAGAAAAAAATGGGGAGATTTTCTAAAGATACAGATGGATATTACAGGGAACCCACTGGCCAGAACAGCATTTTTTAAAGCTGGTACAGAAGATAAAAACAAACATATATAACAGAAGATCAATATAAGAATATAAAAGACTATCACAATCTTATACAAATAGTGCCAGGAATATTTCCCACCTCTTTGGCAGAAAGGTAACGGGCTAGAAGTGTGGAGCGCTTAATTATACTTATTTGTTATAAGGGAGGATTGGTTTGGAAAGATTTCGCAAGAGGTAGTGATAGTAAGATCAAATAAAGGAAGAAAAGAGTATTATAAATAAATCATTTAAAATAGGCAGAAGAGAGCAGAAGGAATTTTAGAAGGGGATACAAAACAGCAGTGTTAGAATTACAATATTAAATTTCAAATATGCATTTTTAAAAAGATACACAGAGTGAAGATTCACAATTCCATGTTCTTTTTTGTTCTTTGGAGAAAAATTCAAGTTTGTTGATTGTTCATGATAATTTTAAGAGGGCGGAGCAGGATTAAAAGAATAGTGTCAGGAATGCAAAAGCTTCAGCTAAACTGATGCTGGTAAAATAAAAAAATTCAAGAAAACAAAAAAGACTAGTTGGATTTGGGGAAGCAGAATTAGGAGGCCAAGAAGTGTGTATAGGCTTAGACATATTGAGGGGGAAAGGAAGATAAAAACAGTAACAAGTGGGATCATTCCCATCAATCTCTGCTCAGACTGGGGTTACTGCTCAGATGGGGATCACTCCTCAGGGTAGGATCACTGCTCAGAAGGGGATCACTGTTCAGAGTGGGATCACTGCTCAGAGGGATTCCTGCTCAGATTGGGATCCCTGCTCAGGGTGGATGAGGTCGTAACAATGAGGGACAAAGAGAAGTCAAAATTTCCCAGCTCTGATTTTGTTTCTGTTTATTTACTCTGCCTGTTAGAATGATCTTCGGTCAATAAAGGATGGGATTAAAAACGACTAATGCAGAGTCAACTCTAAGATAATTCAAGATAAATAAGGAGACAAAAAGAGAGTAAACTGCTTCCTTTGGTGAATTCAAGTCACCAGGCCCAGACACACTATAACCAGGAGTACGGAAGAATCGATGTATGTGCCTGCTCATCCATTATCACAATCTTTGGAAGACTGTGGGGAAGAGCAAAGGGAGAGAAAGGAAAATGATCTGATTCACATCACAACCGCCACTAAAAAAAAAAAAAAAGAAAAAACGGAAAAAGAAGAAGGGAGAAAACTGCCTCTGTACACCAGAATTCTAAGGCTCGGAATGAGCTGAGGATGGCCAGCAAGAGGGTATCTGGTGTGTTTTCTTGTTTACCTAAGGCATGCAGTGTGCAGAGCACAGGGCCTGGAGTCAGGGGTTCCTGAGTTCAAATCCAACTTGAGACATTTACTAGCTGTGTGACCCTGGGCAAGTCACTCCGCCTTTGTCTGCCTCCAATTTCCCATTTATAAAATGGGATAATAATAGCACCTACTTCCCCCAGCTGTTGTGAGAATTGAATGAGATATTATTTGTAAAGCATTTAGCACAGTGCCTGGTACATCGTAAGCACGATGTAAGTGTTAGTTATTATTATTATACTGGGGGAAAGAGGTATAAAAGCGGAAGTAGACCGAGGGGTAGGATAATGATAACTGGCATCAGAGAGAAGGCAAAGCTGCCTAACTGTTATTTTGCTTCTGTTTTCTCTGCTGAGGAAAATAACCTTCAGATTAGAAAAGACAGAACCAAAATGATTAATCCCCAAGATAAATAAGAGAGCAAGAAAGCTGCCTTTGTCAAATTCAAATCACATGTCCCAGATGAATCAAATCTTGGGCACTGAAAAAAAAAAAAGTATGTCAGTGGTGCTTGAAATGATCATGGAGAAAAAAGAGAGGCTCCCCAGGACTGGAGAAAGGCTACTGTCACAATGTTTTTAAAACTGAGAAGTAGGTTGAGAATTGGTGGGAAGAGGTGGGAGAAATTGGAATCTACAACCTATAGACCAGTGAGCTTAATTTCAATTCCTGGCAAAATTGAAGAAAAATTACTAAAGACATAGTTAAAGAACATCCAGAAAAGGAAATAATAATCTTGGAAAAGCAATTTGACTCTATCAGAAATATGTCTTTTCAAACTAATGTTATCTGCTTTATTTGACAGGATTACTAAACTGTCAGATAAGGAGACTAGATATCTCAATTTTATCTCTATTTATTTGTTTGTTCATCTATCTACTTGCCAGCCTATGTTTATTATGATTTTATCAAAGCATCTGATAAAGTATCCCATTTATAATAAAATTAAGTGGATTCATAATTACTAGAATGTCTGTATTCAAAGAGCAGTAAAAGTAAAATGTCTTTGAGGAACATATTTGATTCTGTGCAATATAACATTTGTAGCAATGCTTTGGGGGAAAAAAGCATAGACAGAAAGTTTGTAAAGTCTGCAGAAGGTACACTGCTTCAAAAGATAGCAAACACACTAGATCACAGAGTCCAGGCCCAAAAAGATCTTTAAGGCCAGAACATTGGGCTGCATCAAATAAAATGACATTTAATGAGGCTAAATGTGTAATTTTATACTTTGAGTCAAAAAGAGCAACTTCCCAAGTACAAGACTGGAGAAGGACAGCTAGGGAGCAAATCTAATCTTGGATTGAATAAAGAAAGACACAGCTTCCAGGAAAAAGAAAATAACCATCTCACTGGATTCTATCCAGGTCATACTACATCTAGATTATTGTGTTTAGTGGTAGATGAATAGGAAGCTAGAGAGCTTCAAGAGGACAGTGACCAATGTATGGAAGGGCTTTGAGTCTCTGCTATAATAAATAAGGATTGACTAAAGGAACTGGAGTTGTTTATCCTGGAGGAGAAAAGACACAGAAAAACAATTACAGCCATCATTAAATATTGGAAGTATGAGAAATGGTGTCTCATGGAAGAGATATTAAACTTACTTTGGTTGGCCCACAAAAGGAAAAAGTAGGAGGTCTCTACAGAGACTCAATATAAAGGATATAAAGAAAAACTGCAACAGTTCAAGCAGAATACAAATAATTGGTAGTGAGTTGACCCATCATTGGAAGTCTTCCATCAAAGACTGAACGACCTCTTCTTGATGTAGCCCTGGAATAGCCCTTCTCACGCAAAAAAGTACTTCAGGGTTGACTTACCTTGTGAGTCAATTTTACTAATACCATCCTTATCAAAGACTGTGATACTGGGCAACTTAGAGTTTCTCAGGGGTGTTGTATTGTATATACACTTCTTACTTGAGGTAGCAGAATAAGCTCCAAAGTCTACAGAATGGAATTAAATTTTTAAGGTATCCTTATGGAATACTTTGAGTTATAGCACTGTCTGATTTGCACTTCTTACATAATAATTTGACAATGACTTAGGTTACACATTCATGACTGTGTTAAATAAAATTAAGATTTTGCAGCAAAAAATAAAAATAAACTCTACCAATGTGTTGATTTTTACCAGCCAATCATAGGACATGTTTGTTCAAAACAAAAAGCAAGCAGCATAGTAAATAGAATGGCAAAAGTAGATTCCCCATAAAGCACAGGTGGCATATATTCTTCCACAGGTTGCTACCCTGCCGGTTAGGGTCGGTCACATGCAGAGAACATATGTGACTGAGGAGCAAAATACATGTTGCCAGAAAATGTATGTAGAGAACATACATCTAGGAGACACATGTAGCCAGAGTACCATTTATTAAGCACATGCGCCAGTCACGGTGCTAAGTTCTGGGAATGCAAATACAAGCAGAAAGAAGCACCTTGCCCTCAAGGAGAATATGTTCTTTTTTAAAAAAATTTTTTAATTTTATTTAATATATTTCGTTTTCAGCATTGATTTTCACAAGAGTTTGAATTACAAATTTTCTCCCCATTTCTACCCTCCCCCTCACTCCAAGATGGCATATATTCTGGTTGCCTTGTTCCCCAGTCAGCCCTCCCTTCTGTCACCCCACTTCCTTCCCATCCCTTTATTCCTTCCTTTCTTGTAGGGCAAGATAAATTTCTACGCCCCATTGACTGTGTATCTTATTTTCTAGTTGCATGTAAAAACTTTTTTTTTTGTCTTTGAATATCTGTTTTTAAAACTTTGACTTCCAAATTCTGTCCCCTCTTCCCTTCCCACCCACCCTCCCTAAGAAGTCAAGCAATTCAACATAGGCCACATGCATATCATTACGTATAAACCTTCCACAATACTCATGTTGTGAAAGACTCACTATATTTTGCTCCTTCCTAACCTATCCCTCTTTATTGAATTTTCTCCCTTGACCCTGTCCCCTTTCGAAAGTGTTTGTTTTTGATTACCTCCACCCCCATCTGCCCTCCCTTCTATCATCCCCCCTTTTTTATCTTCTTCCTCCTTTTTTCCTGTGGGGTAAGATACCCAATTGAGTATGTATGGTATTCCCTCCTCAGGTCAGATCTGATGAGAGCAAGATTCACTCATTCCCCCTCACCTGCCTTCTCTTCTGTTCCTACAGAACTGCTTTTTCTTGCCACTTTTATGCAAGATAATTTACCCCATTCTATCTCTCCCTATCTCCCTCTCTCAATATGTTCCTCTCTCATCCCTTAATTTGATTTTATTTCTTTTAGATATCTTCCCTTCATCTTCAACTCACCTTGTGCCCTCTCTCTCTCTCTCTCTCTCTCTCTCTATATATATATATATATATATATACACACACACAAACATATATACATACATACACACTCACATATATATATATACATAAACATATATATATATATATATACACACATGCATATTCCCTTCAGCTACCCTAACACTGAGGTCTCATGAATCATACACATCATCTTTCCATGTAGGAATGTAAACAAAACAGTTCAACTTTAGTAAGTCCCTTGCAATTTCTTTTTCTTGTTCTTTTTCTTGATTACCTTTTCATGCTTCTCTTGATTCTTGTGTTTGAAAGTCAAATTTTCTATTCAGCTCTGGTCTTTTCACTGAGAAAGCTTGAAAGTCCTCTATTTTATTGAAATCCATATTTTGCCTTGGAGCATGATACTCAGTTTTTCTGGGTAGGCGATTCTTGGTTTTAATCCTAGCTCCATTGACTTCCAGAATATTGTATTCTAAGCCCTTTGATCTCTTAATGTAGAAGCTGCTAGATCTTGGATTATTTTGATTATGTTTCCACAATACTCAAATTGTTTCTTTCTGGCTGCTTGGAGTATTTTCTCCTTGATCTGGGAGATCTGGTATTTGGTGACAATGTTCCTAGGAGATTTCTTTTTGGGATCTATTTGAGGAGGTGATCGATGGATTCTTTCAATTTCTATTTTGCCCTGTGGCTCTAGAATATCAGGGCAGCTCTCCTTGATAATTTCTTGAAAGATGACATCTAGGCTCTTTTTTTGATCATGGCTTTCAGGTAGTCCAATAATTTTTAAATTATCTCTCTTGGATCTATTTTCCAGGTCAGTGGTTTTTCCAATGAGATATTTTACATTGTATTCCATTTTTTCATTCCTTTGGTTCTGTTTTATAATATCTTGATTTCTCATCAAGTCACTAGCTTCCACTTGCTCCAATCTAATTTTTAAGGTAGTATTTTCTTCAATGGTCTTTTGGACCTCCTTTTCCATTTGGCTAATTCTGCCTTTCAAGGTATTCTTCTCCTCATTGGCTTTTTGGAGCTCTTTTGCCATTTGAGTTAGTCTATTTTTTAAGGTGTGTTTTCTTCAGTGTATTTTTCAGTATTTTTGGGGGGGTCTCCTTTAGCAAGTCATTGACTTGTTTTTCATGGGTTTCTCGCATCCTTCTCATTTCTCTTCCCAATTTTTCCTCTACTTCTCTTACTTGCTTTTCCAAATCCTTTTTGAGGTCTTCCATGGTCTGAGACCAGTTCATGTTTTTCTTGGAGGCTTTTATTGTAGGCTCTTTGACTTTGTTGACTTCTTCTTGGCTGTATGTTTTGGTCTTCTTTGTCACCAAAGAAAGATTCCACAGTCTGAGACTGAATCTGGGTGCGTTTTTGCTGCCTGGCCATGTTCCCAGCCAACTAACTTGACCCTTGAGTTTTTCAGTGGGGTATGACTCCTTGGAGAGTTAAGAGAACTATGTTCCAAGCTTGGGGGGATGTGCCAGCTCTGCCACACCAGCACTTCTCCTTCCCCAAGAACCCTTAGATCTTCAGCAGGCTGTGCACCCCTGCTCTGATCCGCCACTTAATTCCTCCCACCAGGTGGGCCTGGGGCTAGAAGCAACTGCAGCTGTAGTTCTGTAACTGCCCCACCTCTGCTGCCCCCAGGGCAGTAGCCTAACCAGGAACTCCTTCCACTCCCACTAACCTTCCCTGTTGTCTTTGGTGTTTGTGGGTTGAGAAGTCTGGTAACTACTGCAGCTCACTGATTCAGGGTGCTAGGGCACACTCCGACTGGCTCCTGGTCTGGTTGGTCCACGCCGCCCACGCTGGGCTTGGCTCCCCTCTGCTCCCAGCTCCGTGCAGGATAGACCTCACCCAGAGACCATTCAGGCTGTCCTGGGCTAGAGCCCTGCTTCCCTCTGCTATTTTGTGGGTTCTGCAGTTCTAGAATTGGTTCAGAGCCATTTTTTATAGGTTTTTGGAGGGACTCAGTGGGGAGCTCATGCTAGTCCCTGCTTTCCAGCCTCCATCTTGGCTCCGCCCCCAGAGAATATGTTCTAATGGAGTAAGACAACACATAAAAAGGGAGTGAAGCTTGGTAGAGGCAAGAGGAAGAATAGTCATGTGGGGGGTCACGGTAGCAAAGTCCAGAGAGTCAAAAGCACAGTCAGGATGGGAATGAAGCATGGCTGACCTGAGATCATTGCCAAAATGGAAGTGCCAGGAGGAACTCATGAATGGGAGAAGAGTGTCAACATGGTGGAGGGTTGTTCCAGAGCAACTCACATCTCCATTGCTGTGCTGCTGCCCATGTACTACAAAGATGTCACCATGCTGCTCTGTTGAGTTCCATGTCTCCACTCTCCACTGCTTAATATGACTAGGTGTCTTCTGTTCTCCTAGTCACTGAACTTCTCTCTGCTATTAGTTTCTGAACACCATAACTTCAGGGCTACCTGGTGGCCATCTTAGATCCTGTCTGCTATGATGCAGAGATGGGAAGATCTCTCTCCATGATACCAACTCTCTGGCCATAACAAGACTATGAGTCAACATACCAGGTAGTAAAATAAAAGACAGAGTGCCTCAGGCTAAAAGCAAGCCTATTCTCTGAACTCCCTGTTTCAGGGGTCAAATTGAAATCTGTTATGTAACTCTCTGACTTAGATTGTGACTCCAGTTTAACCTCAGAAGAGATCATTTGTCTCCTTAAACCCATTTCCAAAGGATCTGCCAAAGAAACCCCACAAGAGCTATATGGAAGTAAAGGTTACAAACCCAGTTTCATCCCAAATTCCTCTTTGGGATGGCATACAAATTAATCTAATGACCAGAAACTTTGAGGGTTTCCCCCCTCCCAGAAAACAATTGCTATTTATATCCATTCTAAGCCATCAAAGCCTAAACAATGAGCCTCACAGGCTTGGACTGAGGGCTATTATTAACCATTCAAGAAAAGCCAGAGTGATTTGGATTTAAAGGCATAAGTGGAGTAGCAACAGCATCCTCCCAATAACTCAGGCTAGCAATCTAGGAATCATCCTCAATTCTTTACTATCTCTCATACCCCATATCCAATCAGTTGCCTAGGTCTGTGGATTTCATGTTTGAAATATTTATTGAACACTCTCCTTTCCTCTGAAACTTCCAGCACCATGCTACATGCCCTCTCCTCAAGCCTAGACTAGTCCAATAGCCTGCTGGTGAGTCAGCCTGCCACAAGTCTCTCTTTATTCCAGTTCGTCTTCTCACCCACTAAAGTGTACGCCTGATCTTTCCACTCCCCCTACTCAATAAACTCCAGTGATTCCCCATCACCTCCATGATCAAATATAAAATCCTCTATTTGTCTCTACCTTCCCGACCTACATCCTCTCCACCCCCACCCCCCAAAACACACTTTCCCAGTTTTCTTATACCTTATACTCCTATGTGTAATATCTGATCCGATAAAGGCTTCCATCTCCTGACTCTTGGCATTTTTACTGACCTCATGCCTGGAATTCTCTCCCTCCTCTTCTCTGTCTCCTGGCTTCCCTAGTTTCCTTCAAATCCCAGTCAAAATTCTGCATTTTACAGGAAACCTCATCCCTCTTGCTTCTAGTGCTTTCTTTCTTTTTTCCTATTTTTTCCTGTATATGTTTGTACTTAAATGTTTCCATGTTGTCTTCCTCATTAAATTGTGAATTCAAGAGCAGAGATTGTCTTTTGCCTTTATTTTTACTCCCTAGGGCTTAGTACAGTATCTGTCATTGATAATTATAAATTTTATATTGTTTGATACTATTTTTGTAATAACAGGGCTCCATACTATGGAGTTACTTAGGCTTACATGGTCCTAATGCCTATAGAAGCATAGAGGCAAAACAGACAGTTTGGATTTTTCCACTGTTAACTCTAAAGCAGATAAGGTTTACAGCTTTTGATTGGATGAACTCTTGACCTGCTGCTTGAGCTTTGAGCCATTCTCTTAAATCTTCCTTAAATAGTTATCTTTTAGGCCCTTCCACTAGTTTGTGGTCCCAGTAAAGAAACTTCCCCACCTGAACTTCACCTAAGCCTGGTGACGATAAGGGACCCTGAGAACTTTTCCTCCACATCTGGGTCTGACTAGGAATGCTCCCTCCTACATCCAGAACAGATTCCCAGTTCTCAACCAAGCCCATTCGTAGGTATATAATCTGGCCACTTGAATCCCAACTTTGACTGCATTTCCTCCCCATCATGTCTCCTAAGACAGCAGCATAGTGTTATGCAGGCAAATGGACAGCATGCGCCATAGCCCAAAGGATGGGTTGACATTGCCAAGTGTATTTTGGAACTAGAAACTGATCACAGATTGCAATGGCTCCACCAGTTGGATTGAGTGATCCTGGTTGGATCCCAAGATTTGGCATGCAAGTGTTAGAGAATGGGTTATATATCATCGGACTAAACACCTTCTTTCTCAGTTTCTACATAATCAACTTCAACTAGGAATGGTAGTAATGGTCCACTGACCCCTGGTGGGCAATTTTATATACATGTGCTGTGACTAAAATGGGGGTCTTCTTCCACATCATCAAAGTCAAAGTCTTTTTATTTTTTTTTAATCCTAGGGCCCTGTAGTTCAATGACCAGGACACACAGTTGGAGATTTCTTTGGTAGTGAACTGTGTGAAATGTAGCATAAGGGTTAGCCACTCTATAGCTGCCATAGAGAGTTCAGGACATGTACCAGGCTCAGGATATTATATACCTAAAAGGCAGAGGAGCATCGGGTAGGACTGTGTCCACCAGGAAGGATATGAATTAGAAGTCCCCTTAAGGGTATTTGGAATAGTCCTTTTAACCCTATTTTCAGGCCTATCCTACTACAGAAATATTATCTCAGAGATACAGATGAACAGAAGTTAACCTAACTTTGACTAAACCAGAAATTGTTGCTGAATGAAGAAGATTGCCCACAGGGTCACCCAGCTAGTAAATGATTGTCTGAGGTCACATTTGAATTTTTTGACCCAGCCTGACACTCAGCACACAATGGCGCCACCCACAGGCCCCAAGAGAAGCAGCAGTGGTCATTGAAAGATGCCTAGAAAAGGGAACTCTGCATAAAGATCCTGTGAGGCAACTCTGAAAGACTCATGATGGAAAATGCCCTCTACGTACAGAGAAAGAACTTTGGAGTCTGAATGTAGATGGCAGCAGACTATTTGCTCTCCTTTTTTGTTGTTTTGTTTTGTTTCTTCTTTCTCGTGGCTCTTCCCATGAGTTCTAATTCTTGTTAATATCATGACTAATGCAAAAATACATTTAATATAATGCATAAATAGAGTCTATATCAGACCGCATGCCGTCTTGGGGAGGGGGAAGGGGAAGGAGGAGGAGAAAATTTTTAACTCAAAATCTTCTGGAAGTGAATGTTGAAAACTAAAAATAAGTAAATTAATCTTTTTTTTAAATAAAGATTTTGGTCAGGGAACCTACTTGAACGGATGCTCTTTCTGTGAATCCCTCTAAGCAAGGCCCACACTTAATAGCACGGGATGATACCCATGAACAAATGAGTACTATGGGTTGACCTGCAATGCCATATCAAATATGGTACATCTATGAATACATGGTCATCGGTAGGGGGCGAGGGGCGGGAGGGGTGTGGAATAACTGGAAAGGAAAGAGCATCATGGCAAGAAGGGAGTAGAAAGGCACAAAAAAATTTGAATGGCCCCTGGGAAACTGAGCTGAGTGGGAAATATTTATTATGGCCTGAGTTCCCATGAGAAAGCCATGTCATATGGAATGATAAAGTTGCTCAATCTCCATCTCCAGATGTACTCTCTAGAGTACCCCTACCCTTTTCAGGATGTGGTAGAGAGAGGCCAAAGCTGGAAGACTGGTTTAGATGGGAGCACTCCCAGCCAGCTAAGATTAAGCTACCTGGGGAATCTTCTCATGCTTGCTAACCTTTAAAAGCCAAACCATTTTTCTTTTCCTAACTGGCCCTCTCCCCTGAGTGCCTCAGTCATCCTCTTGTTCATACTGTCCATTGACCATAGAGTTTGCCAGTAAGTACTAGGAAGTAGGTAGAGATACCTCCTGAGGAATTTTGCTGATGTGAGGGGATTCTGAATAAAGACAACTCCATGTGTCTCTGAATGGTGTTTCCCCCAGAATGTACAGGTCCTAACATAGGTCTAGGTTAGAAACTTTGGTACCAGAAATGTCCCTCTATTGGTAGGCCCTCAGACACACCATTTTCCCAAACCCAGGGAGGAATCTTGTGAGAAGACCTGTCCCTTCCCTTAGACATCCATTAACAGCCAACCTGCTAAAGTCATTTAACTCATACACACAAAGAACACAAGAAAAATCACAGAAAGGATGCCCAATGCGTGGTGGATTCATTGCAGGGGAAGGCATCAGAATGTTCCCAGGAATACCTCAGAAGGAACAGGGTGCAGAAGGGTCCCAGACAAACAAGCCAGAGGGCAGGGCCAGCAACATTGCTGGTGAATGCAGGAATGGACTTGAATGCAGAAGGAGCTTGTGTCCCCCCCTACCCCTACTCACAGCTTGAGCACAAACTGCTAAAGGCTCCTGAATCACTCCCCTCTTCTCCCCTCCCTATCTTCACCTTGTTTGCCATTTCCTTCTCCAGCCCAGCATCACACAGCTGGTAAGTATCTGAGGTCTGATTTGAACTCAGTTCTTCTTGACTCCAGGCCCGGCAATCTATCTACTGCACCACCTAGCTTCCCCTTCTTGGTCATTGTTTGGTCCCAGATTGTCTCAGAATGAATGTAAATAGCAATTGCTTCTGTTTTGTCTGGAAACCCTAAGGGTCTTCCCCTCCCAGAGAGATTTTTTTTGATTGGTAAAGAGGCCATTTCCTACTTCATTTCTTATTAAGCCTTAAACACTGAATGAGTGTTGCCTCAGTCAAGCTGAGACCCATTAAAGATCTTAGCTTGAAAAGGCCGAGGTCTCCCACTGCACCCTGGGCAGTCTCCAGTTGTCCTGATCTATATCTGCCCACTGAACCCAGATGTCTCTGGAGATGAAAGTGAGGCTGGAGACTTCCCACAGACCTCCCTCACTTAAATCCAATTGACCTACATGTCAAGACATCACCTCCTTGATGTCATGGTCCTCTTGGAGAATGAAGGACAAACAAGCTCTGTGAGCAGAAAAAGAGCTGCCCACTGGGGACCAAACTGGAACTGACCAGTTGGGCAACACATCTTCCTTCTTCTCTCTCTCTGCCTCTCTCTCTCTCTCTCTCTCTCTCTCTCTCTCTCTCTCTCTCTTTCTCTCTCTCTCTCTGACTCTCTCTCTCTCTCTGCCACTCTCTATCTCTCTCTCTGTCTGTCTCTCTCTTTCTTCTAAGGATAAACAACAACCAACGAAAGACAAACAACCACAAAACAGCGTCTGCACCCTGTGGTGAAGGGGGGCATCTCGGGAAAGCCAGACTTGTACCTGCAGGCTTACTGGATCTGAACAGGACAACTCGGGCTATGTCACATTCATGGCCACAAGCTATGGTCCTGTGAAGTCCAATTAACTCTGCTCTGATCCTCAACCAGAATGTCCCCTTCACCCTCAGCCTGACATTTGACAAATGTACAAATGTTCATGTAAACTAGGCAAGTATACGGATGAACCAATATCAGCCCATTCTCACAACTGGGAAGACCACACCTAGCACAAAATGACCAGAGAGCAGCTCAGTAGCATCACTTTTAGATACACATAATTTATGTTAAGTGCTTTGTGAACGTTAAAGCACTATATATGTTAGGTATTATATATTATACTGGAGCAGCTAGGTGGCTCAGTGGATAGAACACTGAGCCTGGGGTCACAAAGACCTGAGTCCAAATCCAGACTCAGACACTTACTACCTGTGTGACCTTAGGCAAGTCACCTGATTTCTATTTGCCTCAATTTCTTTATTTGTGACATGGGGATAATAACTGTACCTACTTCCCAGAGTTGTTGTTAGGTTCAAATGAGGTAAAGTTTGGGGCTCAGAGTAGACGCTCCCCCTCCCCAAGTTGATTTCTTCCCAGTGACCAGGTGCCTTGAGGTTTTAAGGTCCCGGGGCAGGTTTCCGCTCCCCGCTCCCCTTAGTTTCCATTTCCCAGTCAGTAATCAGTTTTGCTTTCTAGTTTCTGTTCCCTCCTCCCACTCCGTGCTCATCTGTGACGTGCTGGGTTCTTTTTATAAGCGGTTGTATGCGAGGATCACCCCCAGCAAGCTCCCTCCTCAGTCCTGAGAAAGCACAATCCAGAGCATCCCTGCAGACAGCCACCTGCAAAGCAAGACCCGACCACAGTACTGAGGGACATTGGACCACCGGGCAATAAACATGAGGTAGATGGCTTTCTTTTCCCTTTGTTTCCCTCTCCCTGAAATGCAAATTACTGCAGGCAAAGATCGTCCAACCAAACATTTCTCTTGAATTCTAATCACTAAGCAATTTTGCTATTCCATGAAGGCAGATGATTGTCCTTGCATCTTCCAATATTTGCTTAGTCATAATCCATTAACACAAACAAAAGCCCAATACCAAGCTGCTTTATAGTTGTTGGGCTTTTTCCCCACTTTTCAGTTGTCTTTTCTGACTGAGGCTGCCAGCTCTCCTTGAGAAAACCGAGAGAGCAGCTAGCCTGGGCTAAGCCAGCTCAGTGTTTCAGAGAAAGGTCAGTTTTTGGAAAAGAAAATACTGACAGTAGGAATCCTCTTTCGCACTTGTTGGGCGGTTGCAGGGGGTAGGTAAGATTAATAAGTGAGGCAGGGCAGTGTTTGGGGGAGGGAAGGTTTCTATTTGCTTCTGTTTGTTTTTTGTTGTTTTGTTTTTGCTCTCAAGAGTAAAATTAAAACTGATTGTCCCTGCCATATTGAAAAGTGCCCACCCAGAGCCTGTAAATCTCTTGAGGTGAGGGATTTATCTTCCTTTTTTTTTACAAGTAGGACTTTTGAAAGCACCTAGCACTATAACTTATGCACCGTAGCAGCTTAATCAATGTATTGTGAATGTGGGTCAATGCAGAGCTGTCAGTGCCCCTCCGTGGGATCCTAGGTAAATTCCCATGCCAGGGTAGATATCTGTGCACCAAAGACAAAGCCAGGACTGTGCTCAGCAGCATCCCCAAACTCCTGGGACCAGAGAGCAGAGAGTTAACAGTTGGCATGCTGTTCTCTGCTTACAGCGGCATGTTCCCTGGTTTTCAGTCATTTCTTGCCATCATCTGCTCTAAGACCCAGTTCTAGCAGATTCCTCTGCTCCTGGAGGATTTTCCTGACTAACCCAGCCCTGCCTGAATCATTCTTTTACTTTGCACGCCATTGGTACAATTCGTTATGCTTTTCCTGCACGTTACGTAGTCTTGTCATCTCTCCCATGCCAATCGTGTATCTCTAATTCTTTTGGAAACACCCAGAGAGCAAAGAGTCTTCGACCGCTTTTGTGTTACCCCCACATAGCTTGCATGAGGATTAAGAAATATTCCTTCCCCTCCTTTGTTCTCATCCACGGAAGATATTTTTTATCAGGCTATTCCCTTAACACTGGCTCCTTATAGTTCAAAATGAAGTCAGAAGGGACGCTGCATGAGTGAAGTTTGCTTTCCCATCTCCCGGTCCAAAAGAAGAGGTATAAGGTGTATCCAGGACCTTGTGGGCTCTAGCTGTGTGTAGCTGGTGAGGGCCCCCTCCTCCCACCGGGAGCAGCTAATGGTAGATTTAAGCCCTGCTAGCCGTGCTGTGTGTGGCCATTACTTATGGGCTCATGGCCTTTTGCCACAATTGTACAGCCAACCCCGGACCTGCCCCACTTTGGTTCACTGATGAAATGTAAATACTCTGTGCATAGAGATTTTGTGAGGTTTTGTCTTTCTGCAGAGGACACACACCACTGAGTCAGGGTAAGACAGGTGCTGTTTTTCCCTCATAAACCTATATAGCTAGACCCTCCTATTAACCCATTCTGCAGAGATTATAGAATCCTAGATCTAGAATTGAATAGGAATTCAGAGGCCACCTGGCAGGAAAAGCAGAATGAACTGTGCCATGGGCTTGCAAAGTAAAGAATTGATTCAGGCAAGGCTGGGTTAGTCAGAAAATCGTCCAGGAGCAGACGAATCTGATGCAACTGGGTCTTAAAGCAGGTGATGGCAAAAAATGACTGGAAATAAAGGGAAATGCCACTGCAAGCAGAGAACAGCATGCCAACTGTTAACTCTCTGCTCTCAGGCTCAGAAGGATTACTTGGCATACTTGAAATCACACAGATCGTAGTTGTCATGAGCAGCATTTGAACACAGGTCCTCTGAGGCCAGAGCCAGGAGGCTCCTTTTTCACCGTCTCCTAATAGCCCCCAGAGAGTTATAATTAACTGAATGAAGAAATTTTTAGGAAGCAACGCTCTTTTTTTTTCCCAAAGTGGTACTGGCCATGGAGAAGAGTCTGGGGAAAATTTGTTTTTTCAAAGCACTAGGTCATGGCAGAGGCTGATCAGAGGGAAGAAAAAAGATAGAAAAGGCAACATGGGTGGTCCAGGTTGAAGCCTAGATAAGAGAAGGTAAAATAGCAAGGTCACTTCCAAGTGGGAGATGTGTTCCTCAGTTCATGGTCATGTGTGACCTAAAAATCGCTGTGTTTAAAAGTGGTACTAAATCTCTCTCTCTTCTTTGCAGAGGTGGGAGACTATGGGTATGAAACCTTGCATACACCTTCAGAAATAAATGGTATGATAGGTAGTTTTGCTGGATTTTTTTTTCCTCTCTTTTTTATTCTTTATTCCCAGGATAACTCTCTAAGGAGGGGGCAAAAAAGGGATACAATCAGAAATGAAAGGGATATAAAAACAAAAGCGATTATTTTATAAAGTTGTATTAAAAATATACAAAAATAAAAAATCGACTCTATAATAAAATTTTAGCTCAAGGTATCCAACCTTTCATAGGTAGCCTTTGGGGGGAAAAATGCCATTACAAATTATATTGTCCTTTACCCAGTCTTCCACTTCCTTCAACCCCCTGGAGCATTTGATGCCTTTGACTAGTACTTCTTTTATGAAACTTTTTACTCCTTTGGTTTCTAAGACACCACATTGGTTCTCCTCCTACTTCCTAGGCTACTCTTTCTACTCTCCCTTCAATGGAACCTCTTTCTCCACCAGACCTCTAAATGTAAGCATGACCCAAAGTTCACCCTTGTCTATCTGCTCTTCTTTCTTGACAGTTTCTCTTCTGGATATCTGACCTTTTCCCAGTCATCACTTCTATTCTGATGATTACCATATCTCCATCCCCAGTCTGAAACTCTCTTCTAAGCTCTGTCCATTGCTTTCAAGCGCCTCTAGGAATACGTTGTTGTGTTGTGTCCGACTCTTTGTGACCCCATCTGGGGCTTTCTTGGCAAAGATACTGGAGTGGTTTGCCATTTCCTTCTCCAGCTCATTCTACAGATGAGGAAACTGAGGCAAGCAGGGTTAAGGGACTTGCCCAGGGTCACATAGTAAGTGTCTGAAGCTAATTTGAATTTAGGAAGATCAGTCTTCCTGACTCCAATCCCAGCACTCTATGCACTCTGGCGCCACCTAGCTGCCTCTAGGAAACCTCTACCTATATGTCTACGAATATGCTCTACCAGCCTAACGAATGTGCTTAAAAATGAACTAAAATCAGAATCATCCTCCTTTTCCAAAACGTAGCCTCCTCTCTACACTTCCCTATTTCTGTCTTCTAGTTTAGAAACCTAGCTTGTGAAGCGTAGGGTCAGTCTTATTTTTTTTTCTCCATCTACTGTAGTCAGCTACCAAGTCGTATTGATTCTTCTTCCATGATGTGTGTAATAGCAGCATAGTGTAACAGGAAGAACACTTAAGTTTGGAGGCAGCAGACCTAAAGTCCAGGCCAGAATCTGCTAATAACCTGTAATTATTATTAATTTAAATTATAATTAATCTCCTATTATTCTATGCTATGATTCCAGCCTTTCTTAAATCAGTTCCTTACTTTCCATTCCCAAATCTAGGGTCTCGTAGTCTTATATCCAGACTATTACAAATCTCCTAACTGGTTCCCTTAGTTCCCATGCTATAGTCCATCCTACAAACCACTTTCAGATTAATCTTCCTAAAACACGATTTTGTATACATTAAATGTCTCCCAGTTGAGAGGTTAGAGTAAATGAGCCTTGGTATCATAGGACCATAGGAATAGAGCTGGATGGTACCTTAGAGGAGAAGTAAGGTGAATTCCCCAAGGTCACAAAGGCAACAAGTATCAGAACAAGAATTCAAACCTGGGTCTTCTGATGCCACATGTCCATTGGACCATGCTTCCTCAGTGGTTACTTCCAATTCTAAGACCTTATGATTTTTGTTATACCTACTGTGACTGATCAGTAAGTCAGTAATTCCATGGTCAAGGACAAGGAATAAAGATGGCAGGGATGTCACATCAAGCAGAGGTTTATTACCATTATCTACCTAAAATAATGTGGGCAGGATCAATATCTGTCCTTGCCATACTCTTACCCCCAGATCCTTGAATGAGGTAGTTATGTTGCTCCATAAGCCTCCATCTTTCTGTATATTCAACTGATGTAAGCACATTCCAAGTTAACCAAGTCTCTCCTTTCACAGGTCCCTTCAAAGTATTAGGCCACTTCAGAAAAGGTCATTGTTGCTTAAGAACTTTAGCTAACATGTCATCTTAAAATCTCTCTTGGGAATCTTCACATACTTTTCCTATGTTTCGATATTTCCATACATCTCTGATGACATAGGCTTTCCTTACAGCAGTGCAAATCACAACCCACCCCTTTTGCCTTCTTAGCATGTGTAATTCTTATACCTGCACACATCCTTCTGTCAATCCTCCATGGAAGGCCCGCCCAATGTGCTCTTAACAGTACCTGGGTTCCAGTAGAGCCTGAGGTATGGCCATCTGCTGGCCTTCATTTTCAATACATGACCAGCCAACCTCCTTCACTGGTCATGCATTTCCTGGACAACTTCTTTCTTGCTACTTCTCTCACACATCATCCATACTAATAGACATTGTCTAGTTATGTTTGCCATGCATCTCTGCATTACTCTTTAAGTGATTAGAACTATTAGTTCTTTAGAAAGCATGACATTCTGTGATTTACAACCACATAACATCCCTAAGAGAATATTGTATTAAAAGATCAGGTTTTGTTTGGGGAAGAAACTTGGGATTCACTGAAAGCGTTAAACAATTTGCCAGATGAAATCCTGTCCTTCTCTTATTCAATTCTGGACCCAGTTTATTGTCCATCTACAATATATGTCTAAGTTAGATGCACCAACTCAATGAGTTGTCTATTAAATTGTATATTAAGTTCAGATAACAGTCAATTAATCAGTCAAGAATCATTTATTAAGAGCGGTTTCATGGATCAGGGACTGACCTAAGCATTACTGGTACAAAAAAGTTAAAAACAGCCCTCGTCCTCAAGGAGGAGACAACATAAAAATAATTAGGTACATATAAGATATATACAGAGTACAATAGATGGAAGGTCATAAGAACCAGGAAGGCTACAGTAGCTGGAGAGGATCAGGAAAGACCTTCTGCCATTGGTGAGATTTAGGCTGAGTGTTGAAGGTGGCCAAGAAAATCAAGAGGCAGAGATGAGGGTGTATCTCATTCCAGCCATAGGGGATAGCCAATGCAGAGGTTGGATGGAAGAAAGAGTTTTCTGTTCAAGAAATAGCAATTAGGCCAATGTAGCTGGATCATAGATTATAAGAAAGGGATCAAAGTAGGCCAGGTTATGAAGGCTTTTAAATGCAAGGAGAGGAGTTTATATTTGCTCTTGGAGGTAGTCAGGAAGCACTGGAGTTTACTGAGAAGGGAATGAGGAGGAGTGTAATAGTCACTTTTCTAGATCCAGCAGCTGAATGGAGCCCAGATTGGAGTGGGGAAAGACTTGACACAGGGAGACCAATTAAAAGATTTTTAAAATAGTACATACAAGGAGGATGGCATGGAAGATGGGAGATGGGAGAAAGGAGCTAACTTGTTATATATGAGAACAGAGAAAAGGCTAGTCTGGCTGGATCACAAAGTGTGTGAAGGGGAGTAATGCTGAACAAAGATGAAAATATAGGCTGGGACCAGGTCTTGAAGGGCTTTAAAAACTAAACAGAGATTATATTTGATCCTAGAGGCAATTGGGAGCCACTGGGGTTTATTGAGTAGGAGAGTGACATGGTCACATTGTGACTGAAGAAAATCACTTTGGCACAAATGCAAAGGGTGGACAGGAGTGCAGAGACCAGTTGAGCTTGGAAACCAGTTAGGAAGATGTTGCACTAATTTAGTCAGGAGGTGGTGAAGCCTGAACTGAGGAGACAGCTGTATTAGGAGAGAGGATGGATGAGATTCAAGAGATACTGTGGAGATAGAAACAGCAAGATTGTCAACTGACTGGATATGTGGGATAAGGGAAGACATGAAGATAATACCCTGTTATAAACCATGGAGAATGGAAGAATGACTGTGCCTTTGACAGAAATATGGAAATTAGGAAAAATTTGGGGGCTAGTGTGTTGGACATGTTGAGTTTCAGATGCCTCTGAGACATCCATTTTGAAATGAATGTCCAATAGGCAGTTGATGATGCAGTATTGAAGCTAAGAGGAGAGACGGGCTGGATATTTAGATCCAGGGGTCATCTGCACAGAGATGATAATTAAATCATCCCATGGTATCTGATGAGGTCACTGAGAGAAGGCATAGAGAGAAAAGATTAAGGGATCCAGGGCAACATTTCAGGAATACCTACAATTAAGGAGATATGAGATAAATGATAAGCTAGCAAAGGAAGACAAGGAGCATTTAGATGGGTTAGGAGAACCAGAAGGACATAATATGAAAGCCCAGAGAGGAGAGAATGGTCCACAGTATCCAATGAGGAAGAGAAGTCAAGAAGGAAGAGGACTGAAAAAAATAAGACCATTAGGTTTGGCAATGCAGAGGTCATTGGTAACTTTGGAGAGAGTATTTCATTGGAGTCATGCGGTCAGAAGATGAAGGAGTGATAGGAGAGGAAACATAAGTAAGCAAGCATAGACAGCTTTTTCTAGGAGTTTAGCTGAGAAAGGAGAGAAATAGGATAATAACTTGAGGGGATGAAATCACAGGTCCAGGGTCTATCCCTAAGGCAAGGCATAAGGCCTGCCATGAGTCACATGAGGACAAGAACATGATGGAGCCAGGGCTGCATGGGAAGAATACAACCAGGATAACTCATAGGCAGCTTCTCAACAGAACCCTGGGTCGGTATCTCAGCAACAAAGCATCATCTGTCCTCTCCATGCCTTAGGCCAGTTCAATGACCAAATGAAGGCAATGGTTTGGACCAAGTTCTCACTCATACTTGCCTGATTGGATTATCATATCTGATATCACGGCAAAAGACATGCCGGCATTTGTCCAGGGGCATCTCTCTCCCGATATAAGCTTGGGATATGGGAGTTTTCAGAAGCTATAGCAGTTTCTAGGAAGCACATAAAGCAGAATGGAGATAGGTATGTCAGGAGGAGGGAATGTGCCTAGAGGAGCAGTAACCTGCCACAAGTGAGCTTTGGGATTCTCGGAGAGTCCCCCAAACCAGAGAAGGTTTTAAAAATCCCATAGGCACCCAGCCCACTTTGCTGTTCTTTATCTGTACCTGTTCTATATATCTATATCTATTTATCTGTCTGTGTCAGACTGTCTATCCCTTTCTCATATGCAGGTTACAGGGTGATAAGACCCTAGGTGTTAGAAATGAAAGAGACCTTAGATGTTAATTAGTTTAAAGCCATTCATTTTACAGATTTGCAGTAGGGCCCTCTGGGGCCCCTTCTTTTCACCTCAAAACCCCTTGACATCATGCTCCATTCTCTCCTCCTTTCCCACAGGTAGCAGGCATATAAACATCTTTTCTCAGAAGGGGCCCAGAAGGAAGAAGTGACTTGCCCAAAATGTCATACAAATAGGGAAAATATTCTCTCTCCCTCTCCCTAGCCCCCCTATATTTTTCCTTCCCTTAACAGCCCATAAAATTCAGGACTTAATTTTTAAATAATGATATTTATTGGATACATTATATTTCATGCCCTTAATTTAAAAATCCAGTGGGTGGAAACTTTTCAATTTCTTAAATAAATAAATGTTGTTGGTTTTTTTTCCCTTACTTGGTCTTCAACTTGTTCATTGTATCATCACCTTCAATAGAAAAAAAAAGGTTCCCCAACCCAGTCTGCCTCACAGGAATAGTTTTTCAATAAATAACAGGCATATTTATGAAATATTTCTAAGCCTGAGTGACAAGTAATAAAATTAAATATATCTAGTATATTACTAATATGCCTCTAATTTTACTTCATGCACAAATGTGACATACTTTATATTCCCTTATCAATGTATATATTGAATCTCTGAACCTCCACACCCCAGGCCAAATGCCTTTGAGTCCAGAGACTATTCATTTTTGTCTTTGTATGCCCAGAGCCTAGCACATTGTAGAAATTAGTAATAATAATAGTTAATATTTATATAGGGCTTACTGTGTGCCAGGCACTGTGCTAAGTGTTTTATAATCATTATCACATTTGGCCCTCACACCAACCTGAGAGGTAGGTGCTGCTGTTGTTATTCCCGTTTTACAGATGGGGAAACTGAGGTAAAGAAATTAAGTCATCTGCCCAAGGTCATATAGGTAGTAAACGTCTGACACCCAATTAGAACTTAGGTCTTCCTGACTCCAGGCCCAGAACTTTATCTACTGTGGTCAGGAAAGTTGGGGGTGGGGAGTAAGGTAATGGAAGGGTGATAAATTTAAGAAAAATGTAACTTAAGGGCAGCTAGTTGGTGCGGTACAGTCAGGAAGACCTGAGTTCAAATTCAGCCTTAGACACTTATTACCTGTGTGACCCTGGGCAAGCTGCTTAGCCTCTTTATCTCAGTTTCCTCATCTGTACAGTGGGTATAATAATAGCCCCTACCTCCCAGGGTGGTTGTAAGGCTCAAATGAGATAATAATTATAAAGCACTTAACATAGTACTGGGTACATTTTGTTGCTGTTAAGTCATATTTCAGGCATGTCCCACTCTGTGACGCCATTTGGGGTTTTCTTGGCAGAACTACTAGAGGGGTCTTCCACTTCCTTCTCCAGTTCCTTTTTGCAGATGAGGAACTAAGGCCAAAAGGGTAAAGTGGCTTGCCTAGGGTCACTCAGCTGGTAAGTGAATCAGGTCAAATTTGAACCTGGGAAGAGGAGCCTTCCTCATTCCAAGCACAGCACTTTATCCACTTCACCACCCGGCTGCCCCACTGGGCATGTAGTAAGTGTTGTAGATGTTATATTATCATTATTATTAATCATTGAAAATAATGGCATTTGGGATTATGAGTCACATGCTGCTTCTACTTGTGCCTCTGAAACTAAACCGGATTTCTTCTCTTATAGTGAAATATCTAAGAATTCCTTAAAACACTTCCTGCTGATGTTGGATTGTCACTTTACTTGGAATCTACAGAAGGAGGACATTGAGGTACGTTATGTAGAAGAGAGAATTGATGACCAGCTGGAATATCTGACCATTAAATCCAAAGTCACCCTTTTTAACCTACTGGCCTATGTGAAACATCTCAAAGGCCAAAATGAAGAAGCTTTAGAAAGTTTAAAAGATGCCGAAGAAAGGATTCAGGAGGACTATGCCAACCACATAGGAAAGAGAAGCCTTGTGACCTGGGGAAACTATGCCTGGATCTATTATCACATGGGCAGACCCCGTGAAGCCCAGACTTACCTGGACAAGGTGGAGGCAAGTTGTAAGAGGCTGTCAAGTCCTTTTCGCTACAAGGTGGAGCTTCCAGAAATCGAGTGTGAGAAAGGGTGGGCTCTTCTCAAGTTTGGAGGGAGGTATTACGACAGGGCCAAAGCCTGTTTTGAAAAGGCCCTGGAGTCGGATCCTGAGCACCCTGAATTTAACACTGGATTTGCCATTGTCATGTACCGAATGGATGACTTTGATAGAGATGGTACAGATAGTAAAAGTCTTTCTCTGAGCCCTCTGAAAAAGGCACTTGGGCTGGATCCAAAAAGTACATTCATTAAGGTTCTCCTGGCACTAAAGCTTCAAGACTTAGGGTTAAGTTCCGAAGGAGAAAACTACATTAAGGAAGCCCTCGACCAAGTAGCATCAGAGCCCTATGTCTTTCGCTATGCAGCAAAATTTTACCGGCGAGAAAATAACCCAGAGAGGGCTATTGAGCTCTTAAAAAAGGCCTTAAAACTAGTACCAACCTCTGCTTTCCTGCATCACCAAATGGGACTTTGTCATAGGGTACAAATGATCACAATCAAGAAGGCCACATGGAACAAGCCTAGGGGAAGGGACAAACAGGAAGTCAACAAACTTATCCAATCTGCCATATTTCATTTCGAAACAGCTGTCAGAGAGAAACCTCTGTTTGTGTTTGCTTATTTAGACCTGGCCAACATGTATGCTGAAGCAGGAGAGCTCAAAAAGGCAGAAGACATTTTTCAAAAGGTGCTGGGCCTAGAACATGTCAGAGAAGAGGAAAAGCAACAAGCCCACTTCAAATATGGCCGTTTCCTGGAATTCCACAGGAAAGTTGGAGATCTTGCCATGCACCATTATTTAGAAGGGATAAAGATAAATCCCAAGTTTTGCACTCCACTTGTAAAGGCTTTGCAGAATTTAGCTCTCAAACGGCTGAATCAGAATTCTTTTGATGCAAAGAGTCTGGGGGCCCTTGCTTTGGTTCACAACCTCCACGGGGAGAAGAACCAAGCAGTAGCGTATTATGAAAGAGCCTTGAAACAGGATCCTGGTAACAGTGAATATATCAGTGCTCTGTTAGAGCTGCGCCTCTCCATTTAAAATCCTGCATCTTCAAGTATTTTTTATTATTAATTTTTTTTAAAATATAAAACCCTTTATGGGCTTTTAAAAAAAATATTACTTTATACATATAGCAGACTATAAGGCACAGACTTTGGTCAAAGGGGGAATATGTAGTTTTAGCCCCTTGCTGAGAAAACACAGGGGGCTGCTCTGATTGGTCCCCAGGGACTGGCACTGCTTCCTGATGATTGGTTGATTGAGGACCAATAGACTAGAGGAAGCATAGTCTATAAGTAAGACCTATATGGCTCCATCTACCACTTGGACTCTTTCCCCATGTCTTCTCTTTTGGGGGTTCCAGATCCAGGTACAGCAGGGTGGGGAAGTGAGGGAGGACAGGGCATTCTCCACCACCACCTGGTTGTCAGGGGCAGCACTGGTAACTTGCATAAGTCTTTCATCTAAGATTGAACCGTCAATCAGACTATCGACCAGTGTGAAACTGGGTTGAAAACAAACCCTTGAAAGTATGAAAGAGAAATTGTCTGAGAACTTTCACACTATACCCTAAACCTAAAAATAGTAATAAACCTGGCCCCTAAGTTTAGCAAAAGCCAAAAGTTGCTGGTGTTCATTATAAATGACCAATTTTTATATGCCATTTATTAAAAAGTGATATTGAATCTTATAGCTAGGGAAATACAATTAAGGATAAAATCAAGCTACCTCTGAATCTCTTAGTTTGAAAAAGAAATAGCCTGAACCATAACTATGAACCATATTCATAACATGAATATTTGTTCCCAGATTAAAACTATATTTTTATCAATTGAAAGTACAGAGAGGAAACAAATTTCAGATGTTGGGCCACGAGCAACAAATAATACTGTATTTAATCTAATTGGGACCCCTAAATAGGAACTGGGGTGTTTGACTTACTTTGTGGTCTTCAATCAGAGGTACATTCTGAGTCTTTCAGGGTAGCTTTTGAAATGTTTTTCTTTTGACCGAGGACTTGAAAAAAGCAACTCAGATCTCTTGGGAATGTTCTGGGCTCTTTCAGCTTCCAGGTGCTTAGAGTGCGTTAGCTTCTAAGTGCTATAGAGAGGCCAGTTGTTAAAGAGATCTGGGAACCCAGATGCTGCATAACTCCTGTGTTCCTATACCTGACTTTTGTTTATGTCCCTTCTTTTGCTGGAAGACAAATTTATCTTCATAACCATGGTACTAATGGAATATGTAGAAAGGAGATTAATTGCACTTTCCCAAGTGAAACTCTCAACAAGTGAGAAAAAGGGAAGCCATAACAAGGAATAGTTTTATCTGCAGCCAAAAAAAAAAAAGTCTGGGCATTGGGGGCAGAGAGGTGGTTCTGGCAGATGGCAGGTAGCACCAGCAGTGAAGACAATGAGTATAGTCACTCTTGGATTGCAGGAGTCCAAGCCTAAACATTGCAGGATTTGGAGGAGAAGGGGTGTGTGTGTGTGTGTGTGTGTGTGTGTGTGTGTGTGTGTGAAGTCTTAGATTAGGGGATGAGGCAATCAGATAGCTATGTGGCATCTGATAGCAGTTACTGCCCAGAGGTGGAGGGCTCTTCCAGTGAAGAACATGCTCAACCCCTCAAGATGTCAGTGCCTTGGGGCAAAGCCCCTGCTTTCTACCTCCCCCAACACCAGTTATAACTCTGTTATCAAATAGGACTAATCTGTTCTTAGCTCCAGGCAAGGATAAGGTAGGAAACACCTGACACTCTACTGCCTTCATTCCTCCATGTACACCATGCCAACATTCAAGGTCATCACCCCAATCCTGGCAAAGAAAAGACCCACAGGAGATGTCCAGCAATTCCACAAAAGGGTCTAGCTGACTACCATACCAACCTAGAGACCTCAATCTCATTTTTCTTTCCCTTGCTGAAATACCAAACCAATTCGAAGAGAGAAAGTGAATTTGGTCAAAGGAAAAGAGGTTAAAGAGAGAAAGAGAAGGACTTTATGTGCCAAGGACTCATGAGATTGGGGGCAGGAGGATAGAAGTTACTAAAGAAAGGTTGGGAGGGGGCAGTGATCAGACCACCAATAGGTTCAGGTCCCTCCTTAGTACCTGACCTCATGCTAAATTGTCTTGGTTACTTGCTGTCTGATATGCATGTATATGTGTATACACATACATGTATATACATAAATACACACATATGAATGTACAATACATATATTAACATGTATATACATATACGAACACACATATAAACATGTACATATATACATAGATGCATACATATCTATGTATGTGTGTATATATGTATATGTATGTGTTTTCTCAAGGGAGATTATCAGCAGTTACAAGATTAAAGTCAAAACTAGAATTTTGGTTTTTCTGAGCTTTTGTGAATTACAGATTGCCAGTTCCAGTTTCTATTAAAGTCCTTAATAGCAGTTATAAAACTTAGAAAGTGTTTCACAAAAGAACTAGATCAGCCGTGCATAAAGAAATAGCAATTACTTACACATGCAGAGACTCAGGGCCTACAGCAAAACACTCAGAAGCAGTAAGAGAATACAGCCATGGTGATCACCAGAACCTTGAGTGTATTGCTCTTCCAGAGGAAGAATGGAAATCAACAATGGTCCTTTGGAGAGGCTCCCCTCTGTTCAGTATTCCCAGCTCTACCTGGATCTATATCACTTTCCCTAGTTGGGTGGGATTCCTTCAGAATCACCTTCGTATTAAAGCAGCTTCCTAAGGCAGCAGAAGGTCATGGGCTTTATATAGATGGACAGGGTCTTGCTCAAATATATCTGCTTGATTTCCCATATTTGATGTCACAGGCAGGAAGATGCTAAATATTGACTGAAAAAGAACGGATGAATCAAATAAGGAATATAAGTATAATAGATTGATGATAGAGAAGCAACCCTTCAAATGTAAATTGGAGTCTGACCACATACACTTGTAGGTCACCCACCCTCAGCTGGCTTTTTGACTCATATATTTACTTATATTCTCCTAAGTCCTGTAGGGATCTAGGGACCTGTTATGATCATTTATTTCTCATTAATAAGCTTGTAATCTCTTTTCAGTAATGAATAATTATCCCAAGCCCCTCCTTTGGTTCATCAAATATTAAACATTTTATAAACTGGAGAAATCTTCTTTCCCATGAATAATTACTCTTGTTTCTCTGTAATTAAATAAATATTAAAATCCTGAACTGCCTCATTTTTTTCTCTTGCTCTTCAAACCAGCTTAGCCCTCCTCGGCCTGAGCCAACTCCATCCCCAATTAGTTTTCTTCAAGGCCCCCCATGTCAACCCTATTAAACCCTGATATATCCATTTCGTTGCAAGCATATTCACCAGTTTGAACTTTTCAATAATTAAACCTCTTACCTCCTGACTTTACCTGAGACCTGAAACCTGGCTTTCTCTTCAGAATAGCCTCTCTGTTGCATCTCTCTTAAATGGAGTCTGATCCTTCTCTAGTAGCGAATTAACAGTTGATGCTCTAATTGGAGTGAACAAGATCCAAAGGACCCAAGATTTGGACCCTGAGGAAGATGGGTCAATGCAGGATATGAGTAGGGGGAGGGGTGGGGAGGGAATATTAATAACTCATTTTTGGTAATCTTTTATGTTTTATAAAGAACTTTCAACCACCCTTTCAGGTAGATAGTGGAAGTATTATTAACCCTGTTTTTTTAGATAAAGAAACTGAGGCTCAGAAAGGTTATTTGACTTGCCCATGGTCCCAAAGTAAGAAAGTTTCAGAGCTAAGTACTGCTAACTCCAAATCCAGCATTCTTTCAATGCTGTCCAAACAAACTCCACCATGACTCTATCCTGGACCTTCTTTCCTACCCCTTTAATATACTATTTCACTTGGTGATCTCATTTGCTTCCTGGCTTCAATTATCATCTATATGCATATGATTTCCAGATTGATTTATTAAGCCCCAGCCTCTCCCTTGAACTCTGCCTCTTTGACATATCAAACTTAACATATCAAAAAAGTCATATCTCATCACCCCTTCCAAACTTTCTTATTATTGTTGACTATTAACACCAACATCCACTCAACCACTCAGGGTTGCAACTTAGGGGTTTAATTTCTTGTTTAACTCACCCCACATTTCCAATCTGTTGCCAAGAAGTTTCATCATTTCTATCTGTGCAGCATCTCTCATCGGTGTTTCTTTCTTTCTACCCACACAGCTGATACCTTGGTACAAGCCCCCATCACTCACACCAGCACTACTGCAATAGCCTGCTGATTGGTCTGCCTGCCTGGTCTCTCTCTACTCTAATCCATTCTCCACTCAGTTATCAATGATCCTCTTAAAGCAGACCATGTCACCTCCCAATTTAATAAACTCCAGTGGCTCCTTATTACTTCCAGGGTCAAATATAAAATGCTTTGTTTGGTTTCTAAAGGCCTTTACAACATGGCCCTTCTTACTTTTCCATTCTCCTTATATTTTAATCTTCCCCCGCCCCAACACATATGTATTCTACAATTCAACAGCACCGGCTTTCCTGGTATGCCTCGCATGTGATACTCCACCTCTGAACTGTGCCTTTCCCCTGACTGTCCCCCAGGCCCACATTGTTCTACCTTCTCACCTCTGCCTCCTGGTTTCTCTGGTTTCCTTCAAGACTCAACTCAAATAAGTCCTACCTTCTATAAGAAGTCTTTCTTGATTCCCTCAGTTATACATACAAATTTTTTGCTATTATGTCCCCCATTGGAATGTGAGGTTTTTGAGGTCAGGGACAATGCTTTTGCCTTACTTCCTATCCCCAGCACTTATAACCATGCCTGCTACATAGTAAATGCTTAGGAAATATCTATTGACTGACTGGCTTTGGTTACTAAAAATCATCAACTTTTATCTCACCTTCAGTATGCATGTCTGAGATTATCAACACATGTGCTAGCTAAATTATAGAATTACAGATTTTTAGAACTGAAATGTACTTTATTGATGATCAAATTCAATATCTTCAAATCAACAAATATGTATGAAACACGGCTCGGTGGCACAGTGCATAAAGCACCAGGCTGTTTAACAATTCAGCTTGCAACTGTTGTGGGGATGAAAGACCAACACAAGCCCAACAACAAGAACGCTTCCAGCATAGGTTCTTTTGATCGGCTTTACTAAGGAAAGCAACGTTAAGGGGTTAACAAGCTTACTTTAATTCAGCATACAAATACCATTCACTTAGTTCAGGGGAAAAAGCCAGCACCCTGAACTTCGGAGCAAATACAAACAAATTACAAACATCAACAGACAGACCAAATACAATTCATAGTTACCAACATCTAAGTTCAGCCCGGGAGCTCATAACAAGGGCTGGCCCAGAATCACATGCACCACCACGGCTGTGGGTAAGAGCTCCAAAAAAGAGAAAGCCAACCCCTGGTTTTATATCTTTTTCAGGGTCAAGGGTGAGTCACACATGCCACTCATGCACGTGACCTGATATCGTCACAAAGAGGTGACTTAAACCCACGTGGTCTAAAAGCCTCTGATGTCCCAAACATGTCACTCAAACCCGTGTAAACTAGGCCCTCCCCTAAGGAAAGGAGGTCACCAAGGACTCCCAATCTAATCAAGGAAACAAAGGCCAAACTCTTCAAGGTCACTTGGTTGAACTAAGTGCTAAGAGCCCATTTTGATTGCCAACACACTCCCACCCCTGTTCCAGGATACATAATCTAAATATCCATGGATCCTGGAACAAAACAGAGGCATTGTACATTGTGATCCAGTCACTCAGGCAACTAAAACATATCATTCACAGCAAAGCAAAATATATCACTCAGTGCCATTCCCAAATATTTGTTTACAATTCAAATGTCCACCCCGAGGTCAAAGCAAGTTAATCTCTTTAGCTCACACTCATAAAATACTTCTTGAGCATCACACTGCTATTGCAGGCTTTTTCCAGTACCCTCAGGCAGGGGCACATTTTAGTTAGTAAAGTCCTAAAGCAAACGCACAAACAAATAGGGTTCTTCTTGGGGATGTCTCCTTCTCCCCAAACTGCCGTTGCAGGCTTCCAATTGGCACCCAAAGTCCAAGCAAAGTTCTGTTGGGGTCTGTTCTCCCCATTATGTTCCACTCCCTGGTTCCAAGTCCTGAGGGGTAGCTAGATGATAAAGCCAACAGGGTAGGGTCCCTGGGGGTCCAAGGCACTTCCCCCACCCCACCATAAACAAATCCACCCCTCCCTTCTGGATCCCAAGCAGCCCAAGGGGGAGGCAGCAGAAAGGCACACAGCCCATTTCTGCAAAGTTTCCATCTTGCTCCAGGGCTGAATTCCAAGCCCCTGGGTTCCTAGTTGTCTAGCTCTGGCTGGCCTCTCCTGGCTTCTGCCGGAATCTCGATTGCGATGTAGGTGATTCTCCACCTTTTCACTCACCTCCAAGTTCTCTGCTCCTGCTGGGGAAGGCAGGAAAAAAGTATACTCAGCATCTTGCTACAAAATTTCCATCTTGCCCCAGGGATGAACTCCAAGCTCCTTGGTTCCTGGTCCTCCAGCTCCAGCTTACCCTCTCTTGGCTTCTGCTGGAATCCTCATCTTGATGTAGGCAGCTCTCCACCTTTGCGCTCATCTCACCAAAGTCAGCTGGAAGGCAGTTCACATCTCTCACCTTTCCAAAGTTCTCATGCAGGCTCTGTCTGGGTCAATATTTTGGCAGCCACCATATCCGTTTCTTTCTCCTCACCAGCCCCTCCTGCCAAATCTTCAGCACAGTCCTCCTGGGCCAGGCTTATCAACCTAATCCCTGGGAAGGAGGGATTATCTTCCAGGGGCCCTGCTCTGGGCTCCAGGGAAACCACTAGCCTGTTTTCCTTCAGGCCTTTGTCACTCCTGGGGTTCCACAGAACCATAGCCACCCCAAGTACAAAGAGCAATCCAAAAACTGGGAAATATTCAGCCACCCTAGTACCCCAAAATGCCCTACTTTCCTTTTAAAAGCAGGTCCTGCCAACTACACCATTTGTTTCAACAATACGGCTAGCAGCTGTTGTGGGGGTAAAAGACCAATATAAGCCCAACAACAAGAATGCTGCCAAAGCCCAGGTTCTTTTGATCTGCTTTACTGAGGAAAGCAACGTTAAGGGGTTAACAATCTTATTTCAATCCAATGTACAGACATCATTCACTTAGTTGAGGGGGAAAAGCCAGCACCCTGAACTCCAGAGCAAATACAAATACAAAGATACATTAGAAACAGACCAAGTCATAATTCATAGTTACCAAGAAAACCAAGTCAGGACATCCGGGCAAGCTGGAGGGCTCTCACTCTTGGTGGCACATTGATGTGGAGACTCTGGGCAGCTGTTAAGAGCCCTCCAGCTTGCTTTTTCCCCTCAACTAAGTGAATGATGTCTGTACGTTGGATTGAAATAAGATTGTTAACCCCTTAACGTTGCTTTCCTCAGTAAAGCAGATCAAAAGAACCTGGGCTTTGGCAGCACTCTTGTTGTTAGGCTTGTGTTGGTCTTTTACCCCCACAACAGCTGCTAGTCTTTTGTTGAAACACAGGCCCAGAATCAGGAAGACATGAATTCAAATCCAACCTCAGACACTTACTAGGTATGTGTAACAGCAACCACACTGGCATACCCAGGAGGGCTGCTAGTGCAGGTTCTTAGATCTGCTTTACTAAGGAAAGCAACTTAAAAGGGATCAATGATCTTCTTTAATTACATAGAAAAAAATACAAAGAGACATAAAGACTAACAGACAGGGCTCTACTGCCTGAATCAAAGCTTTACATCCACCACTGAATCAAGACAGCCTTTACTTCTGAGCAGTTGGGGAGCTCTGAACATACAGCCACTCAGAATCTCAACCAGGGAATCACAACATCTTTCTAATAAGCAGCCCCCAAAGCAAAAGCTCACCTCTCAGAATATATACTCTTTAGGCTCAGTGCCTGATTAGAAATTAACAAAAAATGTGTAAATCTTCCTACAAGTGAGCAAATTTCCCTTAATGGGCTCCACATGAAGTCTATTGATGGGCAGGGAAGATCTTATTCCCCACGGAAATTACACTATGATAACCTGAGCAAGTAGCTTAACCCTATTTACCTCAGTTTCCCCATATATAAAATGAACTGGAGAAGGAAATGGCAAGCCACTCCAGTATCTTTGCCAGGAAAACCCCAAATGGGATCATGAAGAGTTAGACACAATTGAAATGACTGAACCACAAACATTGCTAGGACTCATTTCATAGATGAGAACAATTTTAAGTCACTTATCAAAGGTGCTAATAGCCCATCTGAGACTGGACCTTAAGAATCTCTGGCTCGGGCCAGTGTTTAATCAGCTCCAACACACTCCTTCTTTTCCTTCCTCATTTTCCCAAGGTCAATCCTGTCTAGCAGATTTTAATTGTGAGGTGCTATTGCCAGGGGAGCTGGCCAGTTTTCTGTGAGGCATTCTCACATACTTCCAGCAGATGGCAATGCTGTCTCTCATTTTGCTGTGGATCCAGGCCGACCGACCAGAGGACTTGAAATTCTGTCAGGGTACAGGAAGAGAAAAAAACAATCCATCTCCTCCCCCAAATGAATCTACTCAAAGGCTTTGCAATCCAGAGATGGGGAATTGAGATACGATTCTTGATTCTTAGAACAAGAAATCCCCACTCTCAGATTGGTGAACCAAAGTTTATTCCTGGTCATAGAATATCATAGCTGGAAGGAACTGTGGCGTATGACCCTGTGATTTTGTTGAGTAAGTAGACAGAAAGAAGGTGGAGACTCTTGGACTTTTGTCAAAGGGACTAACTCTTTGCTGAATTTTAGAGGCAATTAAGTCTGTGACTCTGCTGGGCTCAACCACAAAGTCAGAGATACTGCCTCTGCACCCAAGGACTATATAATCCAAGACCACATATACCAGGATGGATTTTTAAAGCAAATTAATCCAGTCCCTTCAGCACTATCTAATAACCACCACTATTTTTGACTAAAGTAAAACAGCAAATAATGACTTGTTCCAACCCATTATGGACTCTCAGAGTTGGAAGAGACCCAGGATGGCCTCTGGTCACTGTGGGAGAGGAGAAAGAACATAAGACACGTAATTAGAAATTTTAGGCTTAAATCCCAGCTGTTTAACCTTGAACTGGTCACGGGATTACAGATTTGTAGCTGGAAGGCTCCTCAAGAGGTCACCTAAGTGGACCCCTTCATTTACAAACAAGAAAATTGAGTCCCAGACATTAAGTGGCTTGCTAGAGGTCACCCAGCCAGCAGATATTAGAGCCAGGATTCTGTAGTTGTTCAGTAGTTGCAGTTCACATTCTTCCTGACCCTATTTGGGGATTTTCTTGGCAGAGATACAGGAGCAGTTTGCCATTTCCTTCTCCAGCTCATTTTACAGATGAGGAAACTGAGGCAAACAGGGTGAAATGACTTGCCCAGGGTCACACAGCTAGAAGAGTCTAAGACTAGATTTAAACTCAGGAAAATGAATCTTTCTGACTCCAGGCCTAGCACTCTGTCCACTGCACCACTTAGCTCCCCCTGATACCTTCATTCAATATCCTTTCCACTATATCAGAGAGTCTCTCACTACATGTCTTTCTGCCTCTATCTCTACTCTGTCTCTGCACCTATGTCTGTTTCTCTATCTCTATGTCTGTTTCTCTGTCTCTGTGTCTCTGTCTCTCTCTCTCCCTCTCCCTCTTCCTCTCTCTCTCTCTCTCTCTCTGTCTCTCTGTGTCTATGTCTTCTCTCTCTTTCTCTCTGTGTCTGTCTCTCTCTGTGTCTGTCTCTCTGTCTCTCTCTGTCCATCTGTCTCTATGTCTCTATCTCTGTTTTAGTTTCCTTCCTAGAAAATGAGGAGAGGGGTCCTTAGAGTAGGGGTCCTTAACTTTTTGTGTGTTTTGGACCCCTTTGGCAGCCTGGTAAAGCTTATGGGTACCTTTTCAGAATAATATTTTCCAATGCATGAAATAAAATTTAGGGAATTACAAAAGCAACCAATTTTGTTAATACCTAGTTATCAAATATTGTTTAAAACAAGTTAATGGATCTAAAGCTGAGGTCCCCTAGAGATGATCTCTCAGGTCCCCTTTGACTTTAATATTCTGCAATGAATCATCATCCCACCTCGAGAAGAAAATTCCATGTACAATCTACTGAGAAGGTGGTGACGGGCTTTTGCTAGCACACTCCCAGTGACGATGTTCTCATTTCTTGATGGAGGAACTTCGTTTCATTTCTGCAGATAGCTAGTTGCTAAGTTTTCAATACTGTGTCAAAATCTGCCAGCTCTGACTTCTTCCCCTTGCTTCTAGCTCTGCCTTGTTCAATTAAATCTAATCCCTGTTGAGGGAGACAGCAGCCCTTCAAATATTTGAAGATAGCTATCATGTGCCCCTCTAAGCTAAACCTCTTCATGCCCTTCAGTCGGTCCTCACCTGATAAGGTCTCTCCTTTCCTGGCTGCCCTTTGCATGTGAACTGTCTCATCAGTTTCATTGAAACGTGATGTTCTGAACACAACACGCCCTATGTGCTCAGCAGAGAACAGTCTGTCTATAAAGAATCTCCCTCCTTTCAGGCAACAAGTATGTAAGTTCATGATAGCTTTTGTTGTTTTGTTTTGTTTTGGGCAACTGGACCACATGTCAAGTTTGCAGCCTGCTGTGAGCCAGAGGACTTTTTTTCACCTGAATAGACTCAGCTTTACAAATCCTTCTTCAACTACTCCAGTTTATCATGCTCTCTCTATTCCCTAGGAACCCAGAACCTATCAGAACAATCTCTCTAAATGAGCATCATATACTGGAAAAATGGCTAGACTAAGAATCCAGGCCTCTGTCTGGATTCTAATCCTGATTCTTCCTGTCCATCAGTCAGTCAATAAATATTTGCTAAGTTGACATATTATATGTCAACCACTGTTTTAAGGTACGAGGATACAAACACAACTTTTTAAAAAGACAGTCACTGCCCTCAAAGAGCTTACAGTATAATGGGGGAAAATACAGACAAAAGGAAGCTGAAAGGAATGGGGGAGGGGGAGAAGGTACTAGCTAGGTCACCTTGAGCAAGTCACTTCACTTTTCTGGGCCTGTTTCCTCATCTTTAAAAAGAAATGGAGGTAGAGCATGCTCTGGCTCTAAATACTGGAATCTGTCAATCCCAAACCCATACATGAGCCTTCCCCAGAAGACCTTCTGCATCAATGGAAAAGAAAGAAGCAGGCCATCCCAGCTGAATTTTAACTGGGCTTAGCTAAGGCTACTTCCTACCGTAGATTACATCTCTTCACAGAGGCTAACATGGAAACCTGGTAGATTCCACGAAATTGGGCTGAGCCCATATAAAATTTCCCCCATTAGGGTGAAAAAAACACGTGAGAGGCAAACCTACCTCTCTTTGCTTCTGCTCACATTCTCTCCAAGACCTGAAAAGCAGAGAGAGTGGCAGCTCATCTTATGAGTGTTGTGGGTTACTTATAGAAAAGCCAACACTTTCCCCTATGCTTCTGATACACTAACTATAAAACAGGACTATACCTACAATGGACCCTTCCAGGTGCTGGCAGGGAGGGCACCTTCAAAAAGGCTTAGTTAGATAAGGGAACTTCAAGGTTTAGGACAAAGTCAAGACTAAGTCCCTGTGCTCTCACCCTTCAATCTATCTCACCTGGACATTTATCTAGTCTGTCCCAGTGGCAAAGACAAATTCTCCTGGAAACAGACTGCTCACCAGCTGGGCCTCCCACATTTCTAAGCATAGATCACTTTGATAAAAGAGCGCCCCACCCCCGGGCTGCTCTACCCTATGGACCACTTTGGCTATTGCCGTATGAAGCTTTTCAGACTCATGTGAACCTTTAGCCAAAATAAATACATGAGTCTGTAGGTGGATATTGACTCATCTCATTAACATACAGATTAGACCCATAAATTATCATTACTTCAGAGACAAATATTCTTCACTGTTTGGGAAGTTGATTGTATATAGAAGCTGGGGACCATGCACTAGACAGTCAGACGAAAGAAAACTACTGCTGTCTTTGATAAGTGGTAAAGTGATAGATTTGGACAGGGATAAGCCTTTAAAAAGGTAAATAAAAACAAGTCCAGCTTTTCAAAAAATTCTATTTTTAGACTGCTAGAGAGAAGAATAGTTCTCTCTTCAAAAATTGCTGACTGTTGACCTAATCCCTTTAGTTGCCACCTGCTATTACACAACACACACACACACACACACACACACACACACACACATACACAATAATTTTGTAAGCAGACAATTACTCTCAGGAATGACTTTGGGCCAGTGATTTTCCTCCTCTGAGTCAGTTTCCTTAACTGCAAAGTGGGGATAATGGTATTTGTACTAACTACCTAACAGGGTGGTTGTAAAGATTATACAAGAAAATAAACCATAAAACATTATTGTTGTTTTAAATGTTATTATATTTGCCTTCATTCTAGTGTTCCTCTTCTGTCTCATCCTGACATGGAAATGACACTACATTTTCAAAGGCTAACTGGGGAGGCAGAGTACAGCTCTGAGAGTTCCTACTAAGTGGGGAAAATTCAAAGATGGGCCATAGGATGAACCAGATGGCAAACCTGCCTAGCTAAGGGAAGAGACATTCATCACCAGAAATATGATTGATTTTTTTTGCAAATTAACTCTTGAAATTGTTTCCTAAAGGATACACTTTCTGTCCAAGAAGCTATTACCCACAATGCTTAAGTCACTACTCTTTAGAAATATCCGCATGTTTTAAAATGTTTTCTTTTTGTGGACTTTTCATGTAGATTCTAATCTTCCATGGCAAATACACTCATCCACCAAAACCCTCTTTACGTGTGATATACTTTGGACCATTGGGGTCCCCAAAACATGCTCAGAGATCTCTGACCTTGCCCACTGAATGCAAACAAAAGTATTCTGTACTGATGGCTCTTTTCCAGAACTTCAACATCCTTCTCCATGTTTGCCACCTCATAAGTCCTTGGGTAGTTGTGGTCTAGTTGGGTGATGACTGGTGCGAAGGCCTCAGTTAATAGACCAGAACAGAGCCAGTGAAAGCTTGTCAGCCTGAGCGGGAAGGAAGGAAGGATATATGTCTGTGCCAGGGCTATGCATTCCAAGGAAATACCTCCTTCCATGCTTCCTTTTACTTCACTTCTCATAAGGAAGTATAGAATCTGACTGAGTCAAAATGAGGCATGGGTCATCATTTCTTATGTTCCTCTTACATTCATTATTACTAAATGTAACAATTTCCCATGTAATACACATTTAGCATATACTAGGGACATATGCACTAACCACTATGTATGAGCAAGGCCAGGCTCAGTGGGACACATACAGGCCACTATCATACAGTGAGAGGGGAAAAGATATGGATACAATTATACATTAACACAGGGTAGAAGAGGGAAGGAGAAAGGCTGACAGAACCAAATCTGGAAGGCCATTTAGTCCAGTTCCTTCATTTTATAGGTAAGGAAAATTAGGCCTAAGGCCTAAGTAATTTGCCCAAAGTCACACAGGCACAAAGCACATTTCTACTTGAAATAAGGGAGAAATTGCTGTTCTGGGGAGATCAAAAGGTGCTTCATAAAAGAGACAGTGTTTAAGCTGAGCTCCAGTGGAACAACCACCATGAGGTATACAATGGAGAGTCAATAGAGGAAGAGTAAAAATATTGCAGCATTAAGGGCCCAGTTGAAATTAGAGAACATAGGGGAGGGAGGGAGAGAAAGTTTAAAACTTATGGAAGTGAATGTTGAAAACTAAAATGAAATAAATTAGAAAAAATAAATTGGAGAACTTAGGTAGTGGCCCTAGTTGTGTGACTTCCTCCAACTTCAATAGTACATGACAAGGGTCAGAAGAAGAGGTGACCCTTTGTAAAGGGATTCAAAAGTCCCTGCTCCACACTCTGAATACGGGAGGAAATTAATCAATCCAACCTTGGGATACCACTAGGAACTAAGCTGTCCTGAAGGGCATGTTAGTGAGTGAAAATTCACCTAACTCACTTTATTTAATCAGCCCCAGACTATGCTTCACTTCACAGCCAGCCACCCAATAACATGCTTGGGTCTATCTACCTGCCAGCATCTTGTCATCTGCACCTGCCCTTGAGCACCTTCCCTTGACCCCACCCAAAAGCACTGCCCTCTGGCCTTTGCTCTTACTCTCGTTCTGGGAGCAATGTTCTGGGAGCAATAATCATATCGGTAACATGATGGCTACTGAGAAGGGTGAAGCAGTCTATTCTTCTGGCCCTCCACTCACAATCCTTGTGCCTATCTAGACCAAATCTCCCTTCTCTAGAAGTATTCTCTTATACATATCGCTCCCCCTTATTAGATTTTAAGCCCCTTCTGGACCAGAATTATCTCCTTTTTATATCTATATTCCTAGCACATAGTAGATGCTAAAATAATGCTTATTGATTGATTGAGTCCATGAGTAATCCAGGGTTAAGGTTTGGCAAGGCACGAGTGTTAATAAGATAAGGGCCAAGGTATCTGAGAGTGGAAGACCATAATGTTGAACTGGTTAACTAAAGTAAAGATTGGGAAGAGAAGAAAGTGGACCCAAATCAGGGATGGATGATGGCCTAGGAGAACATTAAAGGTTGGAGGGATTGGGGTCATTGTGAGGATAAAGAACAGCTTTCAGAAGCATGAGAAATATGGAGAAATGGAAGGATAAAAGATTACAACTGGATAGAAAAATTTCAAAACTGTTTATCATGGAAGTGGATGACTTATAGCGCTTAGTGGGGTCAAAGTAGTCACTCTCTTTTGGTTTTGTGGGGTGGAGTGAAGGAGTAGACCATGATAGTCGAAGAGACTGAGGATCTAGGAGATCTAGGTGTTTGAGGGAACATAAACACATGTGTTGGAATCCCCCAGTATAAGGGGAAGGGTAATGGTGGAGAGGAAGACTGTGATCCAGGTACTGAACACCTAAAGAAAAGAGAGAAATGATCTGTGGAGGGCAAGATAGCTTCCACCAGGATCTGGGTCAGCTGATTTATCTCGACAGAGTGAACCACAGAGGAGGAGAGGTTCCTGAGTGATGGCATCAGGAGGAGGGTCTGGAGGTGGCAAAGGGAAGCATGCACAGTCCCTTAGAACTCTTCCTCCAGAACCAGTGTGTTGGGAATGTGAAGAAGGAAGTTGTGGTTCAGTCATATCTGATTCTTTCTGACCCCATTTGGGGTTTTCTTGGCACAGATACTGGAGTGGTTTGCCATTTCCTTCTCCAGTTCATTTTATAAATGAGGAAACTGAGGCAAACAGGGTAGAGTGACTTGCCCAGGGTCACACAGCTAGCAAGTGTTTGAGGCTGGATTTGAACTCCAGCCCTTTTGATTCTGGGGCCAGGACCCTATCCATTCTGCCACCTAGATGCCCTTGAAGAAGTTAGATCCAGCACTAAAAGGGATGGCCAGTATCTTCTCGGGGAATTGTTGTCAATACCTCAAAGACCACTGCCCCCTAGGCTCTGGTAAAGACCCATGCCTTTTGCCAAAAGCCCTAGAAAGGGCAGCACCCCCAGGCCACTTATACTGCTTCTAGTCCAGCTCCAAAAGCCATCCTCCAGAAATACAGCCATTGTGATAGAAGGGGACTGCCATCCCCGCTACCACCAACACCAATTGCCAACCACCTACCGCCTACAGACAAGTAGGACCAAGAGCTCTGGCAATAACAGCAATCTCCTCAAGCCCCAGACCACAAGCCCTGCATATAGCTTATCCTTTCTAGCCATCATCCTTAGTCCACTTTACATCCATTGCTCTTCCTGGTCTCAACTCCACAGAACAAGATGCCTTTCCAGAGTTAAGGGCATCACTTCTAATCTCATTACCACCCTGCTAACTCAAGCCCTACTTGATACCACCTCCCTCATCCTTCTCTCCCCTATGAGTAGAGGGCAGGAGTGGAGAGTACTAAACTCCTCCCAGTGACTTCCTTCATGTAGGGAAGAAATTGGACTTTTGGCTTACTCCAGTTGGCATCTGCTGCTCTACCAGGTCTCAACTCCACAGAACAAGATGCCCCCATGTAGGGACACCCTGGTGCTCCCAACCCTTTTTTTGCCTCTTTTTGTATGTTTTCTCCTCTAGATTGTAAACTCCTTGAGGGCAGGGATTGTCTTTTTTTTATTAATTGTATCACCAGCACTAAGTAGTGGGCACTAATAGCCTACCATAGCCTGGAACCTAGCAGGCACTTAATCAGTGTTTATTGGATTGGATTGGATTGCGTCAGATCAGATTGGATTGGATTGCATTGGATCATTCACGTCTCGTGGAGATGTCATGTGGCAACAGAGCCTGCAATTGCTCTCCTACCTCCTCAGTAGCCACAGTTACCAAAGTATCAGGAAACACGGTTCTTCCCATTAAAATCCTTGGGAACATCATATAGTCTAAAGAATGTAGTCATATTAATGGAAATGACACTAGAGAAAATGCATAACCTTCTTTCTTTCTTTCTTTCTTTCTTTCTTTCTTTCTTTCTTTCTTTCTTTCTTTCTTTCTTTCTTTCTTTCTTTCCAAGTCTTCTTGAACAAAATGACTAATATGGAAATGTTTTACATGATTGGACACGTATAAACTATTTCAGATTACCTACCATCTTAGGGAGGGGAGAGGGCAGGAGAGGGAGGGATAGAATTTGGAACTGAAAGTTTTTTTTAAAAAAATGTTAAAAATTGTTTTAACATGTAATTGGGGGGGCGGAGCCAAGATGGCAGCTGGTAAGCAGGGAATAGTCTGAGCTCCGTACGGAGACCCTCCAAAAACTTATAAAAAAATGGCTCTGAACCAATTCTAGAAGGGCAGAACCCACAAAACAGCAGAGGGAAGCAGGGCCCCAGCCCAGGACAGCCTAGGTGGTCTCTGGGTGAGGTCTATCCCACACGGAGCTTGGAGCTGGGAGCTGGGAGCTGGGAACGGAGTGGAGCAGAGCCCAGCCTGAGCGGCGTGGACCATCCAGACCAGAAGCCAGGCGGAGGGGGCCCTAGCGCCCTGATTCAGCGAGCTGCGGCAGTTACGAGACTTCTCAACCCACAAACACCAAAGACTGTGGAGAAGGTTAGTGGGAAAAGCTGCGGGAGTGGAAGGAGTTCGCGGTTTGGCTTCCAGCCCCGGGGGCAGCGGAGGTGGGGCAGCTATAGCTGTTGTTACTTCCGGCTCCAGGCCCACCTGGTGGGAGGAATTAAATGGCGGATCAGAGCAGGGGTGCACAGCCTGCTGAAGATCTAAGCCAAGTTCGGGTTGGGGGTCCTTGGGGAAGGAGCAGTGCTGGTGCGGCAGAGCTGGCACCTCCCCCCCAAACGTGGAACATAGAACTCTGTAATCTACAAGCAGTCATACCCCACTGAAAAACTCAAGGGTCAAGTTAGTTGGCTGGGAATATGGCCAGGCAGCGAAAACGCACCGAGATTCAGTCTCAGACTTTGCATTCTTTCTTTGCTGACAAAGAAGACCAAAACATACAGACAGAAGAAATTACTAAAGTCAAAGAGCCTACAACAGAAACCTCCAAGAAAAACAGGAACTGGTCCCAGGCCATGGAAGAGCTCAAAAAGGAGTTGGAAAAGCAAGTTAGAGAAGTAGAGGAAAAATTGGGAAGAGAAATGAGAAGGATGCGAGAAAGCCATGAAAAACAAGTCAATGACTTGCTAAAGGAGACCCAAAAAAATACTGAAAAATACACTGAAGAAAACAACACCTTCAAAAACAGACTAACTCAAATGGCAAAAGAAGAATGCCTTGAAAGGCAGAATTAGCCAAATGGAAAAGGAGGTCCAAAAGACCACTGAAGAAAATACTACTTTAAAAATTAGATTGGAGAAAGTGGAAGCTAGTGACTTTATGAGAAATCAGGATGTTATAAAACAGAACCAAAGGAATGAAAAAATGGAAGATAATGTGAAATATCGCATTGGAAAAACCACTGACCTGGAAAATAGATCCAGGAGAGATAATTTAAAAATGATTGGACTACCTGAAAGCCATGATCAAAAAAAGAGCCTAGATACCATCTTTCAAGAAATTATCAAGGAGAACTGCCCTGATATTCTAGAGCCACAAGGCAAAATAGAAATTGAAAGAATCCATCGATTGCCTCCTCAAATAGATCCCAAAAAGAAATCTCCTAGGAATATTGTCACCAAATTCCAGAGCTCCCAGATCAAGGAGAAAATACTGCAAGCAGCCAGAAAGAAACAATTTGAGTATTGTGGAAACCCAATCAGAATAACCCAAGATCTGGCAGCTTCTACATTAAGAGATCGAAGGGCTTGGAATGCGATATTCCGGAGGTCAATGGAGCTAGGATTAAAACCTAGAATCACCTACCCAGCAAAACTGAGTATCATGTTCCAAGGCAAAATATGGATTTTCAATAAAACAGAGGACTTTCAAGCTTTCTCAGTGAAAAGACCAGAACTGAATAGAAAATTTGACTTTCAAACACAAGAATCAAGAGAAGCATGAAAAGGTAATCAAGAACAGGAAATTGCAAGGGACTTACTAAAGTTGAACTGTTTTGTTTACATTCCTACATGGAAAGATGATGTGTATGATTCATGAGACCTCAGTATTAGGGTAGTTGAAGGGAATATGCATATATACATTTTTATGTATATATATAAGTGAATATGTATGTATGTATCTATGTGTATATGTATGCATGTGTATGTATGTATATATATGTGTGTGTTTTTATGTATATATATACATATATATATATGTAAAAGAGAGAGAGCAGACACAGGGTGAGTTGAAGATGAACGGAAGATATCTAAAAGAAATAAAATGAAATTAAGGGACTAGAGAGCAACATACTGAGAGAGGGAGATAGGGAGAGATAGAATGGGGTGGATTATCTCGCATAAAGGTGGCAAGAGGAAGCAGTTCTGTGGGAGGAGGGGAGAGGGCAGGTGAGGGGGGAATGAGTGAACCTTGCTCTCATCAGATTTGGCCTGAGCAGGGAATGTCATACATACACAGTTGGGTATCTTACCCCACAGGAAAGAAGAGGGAGGAAGATGAAAAAAAATAAAATAAAATAAAAGTGGGGGGATGATGGAGGGGAGGGCAGATGGGGGTGGAGGTAATCAAAAACAAACACTTGGGAAAGGGGACAGGGTCAAGGGAGAAAATTCAATAAAGCGGGATGGGTTGGGAAGGAGCAAAATGTAGTTAGCCTTTCACAACATGAGTATTGTGGAAGGGTTATACATAATGATACATGCGTGGCCTAGGTTGAAGTGCTCAACTTCTTAGGGAGGGTGGGTGGGAAGGGAAGAAGGGAGAGAATTTGGAACTCAAAGTTTTAAAAACAGATGTTCAAAAACAAAAAAAAAAGTTTTTGCATGCAACTAAAAAATAAGATACACAGGCAATGGGGCATAGAAATTTATCTTGCCCTACAAAAAAGGAAGGGAAAAGGGGATGAGAGGGGAGGGGGGTGATAGATGGGAGGGCTGACTTGGGAACAGGGCAACCAGAATATAAGCCATCTTGGAGTGGGGGGGGAGGGTAGAAATGGGGAGAAAATTTGTAATTCAAATTGTTGTGAAAATCAATGCTGAAAACCAAATATGTTAAATAAATAAATTTAAACTCTGAAAAAAAAACATGTAATTGGGGGGAATGAAATGTATTTAAAAAAGCATGTGATCTTCTTGATAGTAGACACTGTCTTAACTGTTCTATCTATAGCCCTTGCCCTTAGCAAAGTGCTTTGCACAGAGTAAATTCTTTCATTTATTAATTTATTCCCAATTTGTGATTTCCAGGTGGGTTCTAAGTGGAAAATAAGACCCAGTCATGTGGGCACAATGTCATTTCTCTTAGACACACTTGAAGGGGTTGACCATAGTTGCCACTCACTATGAAAAATACTTTCAAAGAGACACTTGGGTGAATACTCTTCCTTTCTCATCTCCAGCTCCTGGCCTTCTTCAAGTCCCAGCCAAAACCCCACTTTCTACAAAAAGCTTTTCCTGATTCCCTTCAGTACTAGTTAATTAATTTAATGTTAGTTAATGTTAATCCCTGTCCTGATTATCTCCAATTCATCCTGCATATATCTTGTTTGTACATGGCTGATTGTATGTTCTCTCTGCTATTAGACTATAGGCCCCTTGAGAACAGGGTCTATCTTTCACGTTTCTTTGTATCCCCAGTGCTTAACATAGTGCTTGGCATAGCAGGCCTGTAGGCATAGTAGGCAAATGCTTAAGCAGCTCACAAGCCCTACTGCAAGGCATGGCTTTGTAGAAAAGCTGTAGCAACCAGAGTTGTGACAAATAGGAATGGTTGAATGTTATAATCTGTCAGAATCAACTACAGTTAAAGAGATTTCTGACTTTCCTAGAAATAGAATTGGAAAGAATCTCAGAGGTATGTCTGTAAAATCTCATTTTACGGATGAGAAAACTATGAAGCCACAGAGATCACACAGGAAGTAAGTTTCTGAACTGGGACTTGAACCCACATCTTCTTACTTTAAAACCAAAACATGTTGAAGTCCTGCCCACTCTGACAATATGTACTTTGGCTCCTACTTGTATCTAGTTTCCTATGAAACTTTTTATTATTCATGACCTTCTATAGACCAATCAGTTCAGAAACTCTCAACCATACATCAAGAGATATCGGGACATCAATACATTCTTTGCTGCTATCTGTAGGAAGCTTCCAATAAAGTTCTTTTCTGATGACATTTGGGTGGCACAGTGCATAGAGTGCTGAGCCTGGAATCAGGAAGTCCTGAATTCAAATCTGAACTCAGATACTTAGTAGCTGGGCAAGTCACTTCTCCCTCTGTCTGTCTCAACTGTAAAATGGGTGTCATAATAATACCTACATCACCTATTTCATTTGAGACGATAATTCTAAAGCACCTAATATGCTGCCTGACACATAGTAGTGCTTAATAAATACTTATTCCTTTCCCTTCTCCTTGTCTGATGCCTCATTGAATGGTGGGGGTTATGCTGGGTTCTCATAGGTTAAGCTAGTTGGGCATAAATTCTATACAGTCCTAACTAATTGGAAAGGCTTCAAGATAGGTTCAGTGATAAATTACATCTTTTGTCTTAGGATTCAGAGGCTTATTCCCAGGTTGATAATGTTTTTGCTTTGCTATTTTGGGGGTGAAGAGGATACAACAGCAACTCTCAAAAACTGTCTACCAATTTTAGAGGGGATGTAATTTGCATTAGTTGGAGGAGTACCAACACCAATTAAATTACACATCCTTGGAGTAGTGGAGCATCCATTTGGATCAATTCTCAAACCATCTTGACCAGACCCTTTGCTTGGGGTCCATGTAGGAACCAACAAAACTTTAGTTTAAACACATAACTGTAAACATTTTTATTACATTATTAAAATAAGAAAATATCAGGATAAATAATTGAATCTGGCAGCAAGGCTACAATTTGCAGATGATGTATCCCAAAAAGGGAGTCACTTTCTTGCATTTTTCTACCTATAACTAATTCCACAGTACCATATGCAATGGGATAATGGCATATTTGAGAAAAAGAACTCAACGCTCCACAACTGGTTCCTATGAAAGCCACCATTTCCCATGAATGCCCTATGGAACAGCCAAAGTATAGCTACCTAGCACTCCAATGGTGGGATTTAATTAGTAAATGACAAAGTGCCAGAACTACAAGATCTATAGTTTCCTATTGGGTATTTATAATGCTGCTCTGCAAATGAATAAACATCAAAATGGACAATTATGCATTCTTAAATATACCAAAGGCTTCTGGTTCAGAAAATCCCAGGGGCCTATGCAATTTCTCATTAACTTTTCTGAGACTCTACAGTAATATTTCAATATTTCTAAAGCAACGTGAACACTTGTCCCCAACCAACTTGTTAAAAAAAAAAACAATCTAGGAGTATGAGGAAAAAGTCAAGCATGCTTGATCCCGTATATATCTATAGTACAAAAACACTGTGAAGATTCAAGAAATTATTTTGTGTGTGATGTGCTATTGAAAAGCCATATATGGGTTTTTACATTTTTTCCTCTTTTTTTCATTTAACTGCAGGCTTTTACAGATATTTTCTCATTAAAAAAAGATATAAATGACAGTGATACCTTGCTGAATTCATGGCTTCATCAGTCTCTGTGCTTCCTGATTCAGAGCAAAAGCCCTCCAAGGCTTCACAACCTGTAGGATTCTTACATGTTTCTCCATGATTCCTCCACAAAGGATCTTCCTAATGTGCTAAAACTTGCCCCTCTTCTTTTAGCATCTTAGAGACAGCAACCTACTTGGGCTGTCATTGTCATGACTGCCCCCCTCCCTCTTTTTCCAATCTGCTTATGTGATCCTTTTTACATGCCTTTTGGGGTGCATGTAGAAGGGTTGAAAGCACATAAAGAAAACCAACCTAAGAGATAACAGAAAGCATTCAGATGTTTCCTCTCATGTAACATTGACTTTCCATTAAATGGAGTTGATTTTTTATTCTGAAAGCTAAAGGGAAAGTATCATTTTTATTCCATTAATATCTCTCATTTATCTAAGGTTTATAAAGTTATTTTAAGGTTGCTTTAGGGTTTATTAACATTCGTTATTTCCTTCGATCCTCACAACAACCCTGTGAGGTAAGTGTTGTTATTCTCATCTCCCCCTTTTGTAGATAAGGAAATTGAGATCCAGAAAAATGAAGTAATTTCCCCCTGGTCAAATAGTTCAGGAGGGTCAGAGGCAGATTTGGAACCCAGGTCTTCCTGACATCAAATACCCATGATGACATTATATTAACCATGATGATGCCTTGGTTTTCAATCAAGCTTTATTAAAAGCTTATGTTATGCTCTGAGCCAAGCATATATGCTGAGGAGGGTGTAACTTGTTCTCTCACTTACAAGTATGGTTACTCCCTAAGTAACCCTTGTAAAAAGAAACTGCCCCAAACCCTCTAGGGTATATGTAAGGGTATTTCTGGGGATCTCTAACACTAAAGAGGGATTCTTTGTAAAATTTTTCTTGCAGATCAGGAATTGATGGTGTGGTAAAAAGAATACTAAACAAGGTATCCATTATCCCAGCCCTGCCACGAGAATTATCTGCATTAGCTCAAGCAAATTATTTAATCTTTGCAGGCTTTTTTAACTCAATTGCAAATTTGCTGGCTTGGACCAGATGATCTCTCTTAGCATTCAACTGCTATGCTGTGAAATTCATTCTGAGAATTACAAAACCTCACAGAAGACAAGAAGAGAAAGGCAATTTAGGGTTCCTGTCTTGCACCTATACTTGAAAGAGTCAGAGAAGTGCTCAGGGCAACAGATTTTCCATTCTCCTCTTCCAAATGAGGTCACAGAAGGTGATCTGAATTCCCACAGGAAAATCCACCCTTTCCCTCTCCTTGACCAATGCTCTAATGAAGGAAGCAGGCCTGGCATTTACATGAACCTCAGTGTTTTCTCACTCAATAGAAAGTCTCAAGGAGAAACTGATAATTTATACACATATAGAAGAACAGCAATGGGACTAAAAAAACGAATGTAGTATAAAAGACTCTTTGTCCTCATTATAGCATACCAAGAAGGACTATCTGACTAGAACTACATAAAATTCTTAGTTTGAGAAACAATGTGCAAAGCTGAATACAAAAATCTTGCCATTGAATTGTGGTGATGTAAGAGTTCACTGGTTCCATCTAGACCACTTATAACATTAAAAAAAACTACTAAGTCATCGATTCTTCTAATGGAATGTCTAGAAATACAAATTATATTTGGGAAGAAAAAAGTGGGGCTTTCACATTGGAAGCAAAATCCAGAAAACCTGAGGTGGATTCTTGTATACTGCTAACATAGTGTAAGCCATTTTCTACACATTTAAAGAGAGAGTTTGGCATTGGCTATTTATGGGAAAGTAGCCTTCAAGTTATTGGGAAAGCAGCCTTCAAGATGGAAAGCAGAAATCACCAACTTGATGGTCTGCAGACATGAGCATAGAAGGAGGAATGGGGAAAAGAATGGGAGAAAGGATTAAATGGAGGGTTCTATTTGGGGGCTGGGCTAGACTACATGGCCACTCAACCATGAGAAAATATTTAGAATCTCTTTTCTCCAAGTAGCATAGTAAAGATGGAACAATCTGCTAAACGTTTCGACTTGCCCCTTACTAAGAAAGGTGAAGGACAGGGGAGGAAGGCACAAAACATCAAGAACTACAGTTAGATGTACAAATTCAGCTGCCCAACAGAGCCCAATTCTCAGTGTTATGACACTATTTCTAATTATGATCAGTCATCTTTTCTACTGCCCTATATTACCCCTGTGGCAGAGCTGACAAAAGAATGAGATTAGAATTCACCAGCACATATTGGGAATAAGAAAGAAAAACACCAGATGGGTTCAGTTTTCCTTTGTCATTTGCCTTTTTATATCAGTTATCTTTTTCCCCCTATAAAAATATAACAGAGAATCATTCACTTGAAAGATCATGTTTCAGACAGATAATGAATCTACACTGTGGCCCCAGCTCTCACATCTCTGAACGTTTCCAGGCTCTATGTGTATTGGTCATGTATTGTAAATAGGTACTCTAGTGGTCATCAAGTCCCCATCCTTCTGGTCTAGTTCTCCTGCTACAGAGTAAGCTACTGTTCCATTAGGCCAAAGCTGCAGTTTGGGGCCAGGATCTTCATCAAGAGACTGCACCTGGGATGTTTTCATCTTTTTTAGAAGTCTAGCAAAGCTAAGTAATATAGAACTGAAGATCATTGAAAAGCCACAGAGAAGGAAAGCTGCGGTGTAGCTGCCAGTGGTATCGACCAGCCATCCTGTCAGGGAAACAAAATAAAACATTGTCTTTATTAAGGCATCAGTTCAATTACCTGCCCCTTCCCAAGACTGAATTATTTGCAATCATTAGAGAGTGTGTTACCAGACCCAAATAGTCTGGAAAATGTAGGTCATCAAACTTAGCAACTTGCTTTAAAATACTAAATCCAAGGCCCAACCTCTATCCACTGTACCATTCCTTTCTCCTATTCATTCTAAATCCCCTGCAGTTAGAAGTTGTTAATAACTGTAACAGTCCTAGTTAACTTATTTTAATTCAAATTCCAGAGTGTTTAAGAACATTGTAGTGGATTTGAGAGGGGAAATGTGGAAAAATTCTTCATGGGGGCTTTCAACATTCATACATACGCCTCCTGTGCATTGTATAACAAAATTATTGGAAGTGTAGGTCATTGAACTAAGCAACTTACTTTGAGATATACCCTGTAAGGCAGGGATTGTTCATGTTTTTTTGTGTCCCAGACCCCTTTGGCAGCCTGGAAAAGTCTATGGATCCCTTCTCAGAATAATGATTTTAAATACGTAAAATAAAATAAATAAAATTACAAAAGAAGCCAATTTTATTAAAATATAATTAAAAATTTTGTTTTATTATTATTATTGAAGTATAATCAGAGTATCAAATTATAATCATTATTCTAAATTTGTATACTGCAACAAATTCAATTTACAAGCAACTAACCCTGAGCTGAATGTTGAAGAATAGGAAGTAGACACAATCTGTAGTCTGAATCATAGAATAATACTTGGTAACCGAGGCCATGGAATTAAGGGAGTAAAAGCAGTTTCTCAAAAAATATTATTGTATAAGCTATACACAAATGAATGTATTTTCTTTTAAAAACTATTCTAATACAATTGACCAATCTGAATTTACATTTCAAAGAAATTAACAGGAGAACAGACACACTAAAAGAAACATCCCATACTGTTATAGAAGCAGCAGCATCTTGGTCTGTAATTTACCAGGCACTAAGGAGTTAAGTGACATGTCTGTGGTCACTCTGCTAACATGCATCAGAGAGAGGCCTTGAAATAAGGTCTTCCTGACTCAAAAACCTGATTTCTATCTGCTGTACTGCTCATTTCTTCTACTTGCTCCAAATAATTAGAAGTGGTAAGGGCAAAACTGTTCTAAGCCCTAGGGAACTTATTTCAGTTCAAATTCCAGAGTGTTTTAGAACGCTGGAGTGGGCTTGGAAGGGAAGATGTAGAAGAATTCTCCATGGAGACCTTCAATATTCATGTGTGTGTCTCCTGTATCTTATGTAACACAAATTAACCCGGCATGGAAGATGACCTAAATTTTCCAGGTACATTGGTTAGGCAGCTGCAGATCTTCCCTGAGTTTGCTGCTTAAGCAGTGTCCATGGTCAGTAGTAGCCCACTGTGGGTCAAAACAGATGCTAACAGCAGAGCTACTATTTCTTTGAGGGATTCTCTCATCCTTCTCCTACCCCTGATCTGTGAGTATTCCTCAAGGTGCCTAAGTAGTTTGTTCTTCTCTTTCTATATTAGCCCTCAGATAGCTTGCCAATTCTAGTGGTTTCACCTATGATCTCTATTTGAATGACTCCCAAGTCCACATTTCCAGCCCTTACCTCTCTCCTGAGCTTGTTTCACATCCTTTTCTTCTTATTATACATATCCAGTAGATGTCTCATTGGCTCCTCAAACTCCAAGTGTCCAAAACTGAACTATTCACCTTCCTTCAAAAATCTAGCCCTCCTACTAATTTCCTAATTTCTATCAATGGTGCCAATATTCTCTAGTCACTGACTCAAAATCTCATCTTTTGCCTTCTATCTCTTTAACTCTAAGGATGCCTAACCCTTTTTCAGTGGAGATGTCTCTACCTTACAGCTCTTCTGAACTCCTTCATCAAGAAACTAAACTACCTTTGTTTTAATAGTTCAGTCATTTCAGTCATGTCTGACTCTTTGTAACATTTTTGGGGTTTTCTTAGGAAAGAAACTGGAGTGGTTTGCCATTCTTTCTCCATTTTACAGATGAGGAAGATGAGGTAAACAGGGTTAAGTGATTTGCCCAGCATCACACAAGTAGTAAATGTGTGAGGTGGGGTTTGAACTCAGGTCTCCTTGACTCTAGTCCCGGGATTCTATCCACTGCGCCACCTAGATACCTCTAAAAACTACTTTAGCAGAAACAAAAGATAAATAGAAGGGGTAAATCAGTTTTCAATCTAGATTAGGGAGAAAAAAACCCCAACAACCTAGAAATGATTTTAATGTGTTGCAGAGACCAGATAGGAGTTAATTTCAATTGTCCGATGTTTTGAATTAACTATATCAATGGTTCCCTCCATCAGTGTGTATAATTAAAAATGGCCTCTAGATGAAATGATGTTATATATATATATATATATACATATATATTAAATAAAAATAACTATGTGACTTAGAGTATACATTATATAAATGTGTCAATATGTAGATATATAGATGTATAATGTGTTATAAACACACATACATACAATGATAGAAACATGGAGAGAGAAAAGAGAGGGAGAAGAGAGGAAGAGAGAGAGAGAGAGAGAGAGAGAGAGAGAGAGAGAGAGAGAGAGAGAGAGAGACATGTTTACTAGAGTTTCCACTTAGTTTAAGAAAAATCTGTTTGGAATGTCAGGTTGGAAGGTAGCCATTTTGAAACTGTGTCACTCTCTTTCCCAAATCCTCTGCTCCCTCTTTATTTGTTTGTTTGTTTATCTATCTGTTTGTTTATTTTGCATTTTTGTGACTATTGATTGTTCACTCACCAAACAGGGCTGGCAGTTTAGAATGAGGGGGAACATCTCTCTGTGAAACTGACCTGCAATGGGTGGGCTCACTAGGTATGGGACTGCATGGAGGAAGTACACCACACCAAGAGCTGATGACAAGGAGGTGGTCCCCACCACTTCGGCCGTCACTACGGGGATCAGGGTCACATAGGCACCATCAAAGTACCCAAAGGTACAAGAGAAAGGCACAAGCAGGGGGAAACTTTGGAGCATTGGAAGGAAGAGGTAACAGAGACCATCTAATCCCACAGCAAAGAGGTAGCAAATATATCTGGAGTTCTTCAGACACCTGTGGATTAGAAAAACAAGAGTGAGCATGGAGTGCATAGATAATGCTCCGTTCACACCGAGGAATTTTTTTTAACTCCTTTAGTGCAAACTAGCAAATGCAATTATTTCTGGAGGCAACTTCTCTCACTTCTCTAGCTATGGCTTATCTGACTTTTCCTTTTCTTCTCAACTTGGTAAGGGGAGGGGAGGAAGGAAGACTGAGAAATAAAAAAAATGAAAGCGTTTTTCCATGCATTATCAGCACTAGGAGTCAAATCCTGATATCACGCCTGCTACTAATGCTCCTTCCATTACATACTGTTTTGCTTTTTGTTGCTTCTTCTATGATCCTACTTGAGTTAAATAGGTTAAATGAATTCAATTTAACTCAACAAACAACTATTGGGCACGTACTAAGTGCAGAGCATTATGCTAGGCACTGAGGATTCAGATAGAAAAGAAAGAATTCTTGCCTTTAGGGAGCATTCTATTTGAATTATAGCACCTATGGATAAAACACATTGAGATTTGCCCAGCACTATACACCAGTATCTCACTTGTTTTCACAACAACCTTGGGAAGTAGGTGTTAATATTATCCCCATTTTGCAAACAGGAAGCTAGGGGACTTGTCTAGGGTGACACATCTTGTGGAATATCTGACATAAGACTTTAATGGAGGCCCTCCTGACTCTCCATTATGCTATGCTACCTTTGGGGGGAGAGGGTGTGAGAGGGGGACCGTTACCATGGTGATGTAACATGCCCAGAGATAAATAAATACAAAGTGTGTATAAAGTCTATATGAAACTATTTCAAGAGGGAAGAAGTACTGAGAGCTAGGAGAGGTTTGGGGCAGGGGTTGGGTGGGGTGTGGCAGTAGGAAATAATGAAAACCTTGGTGTAGAAGATGGCACCTGAGCTATACTTTAGGAAGATTAACTTAGCTCAATTTGGATAAGCAAGAGGGTCCCAAACATCTTAGTGCAGTTTTAACCTATTAAAGGAGAGAAAAAGCCTAGAAGTAAGATAGATGGAGAGGCTTTCATGGTAGTCTGGCCAAGATCCTGACTGGTTTGGGGTTTAGAACTCTCACAATCATTCATGACAGATGATTACAGATTTCCCTCCCTTCTCCCATTCAGTAATATTGCCTTGCGTTTATGTGAGGCAGCGTGTTTAATAATTAAATCAAAAAGGACTAGTTTCAAATCCTCTAACATTTATTAGCTCAGTGACCATGGGCAAGTCACTTAACCTTAATTTAACTCAGTCTCCTCATTCGTAAAATGGGAATACGTGCCGCTAGTTCTCAGTCAGTGGGGTTGTTGAGAGAATCAAATGAAATACTGTATAAAATAATCTGTTAAACTTTAAAGTACTACATTGATAACCGTTATTATGTTGCTGTAATATCATCGCTTGGCACTTTATTCATTACAAAGTATTTTCCTATCCATCATTTCATTGGATCTTCACAACAACCCCAGCTTCATGAGGTAGAAAGGTAGAAATTATCCAAGGATAATCAGTAACAGAAAAAGGCCTCTTAAAGTGAATCTACTCAAAACAGGGACCATCATTTATTTCATAGTAAATAATTGGAGGGAAGGTTAATTAGAGGTTTATCTTGAAAAATAAAAGTAAAAATTATTAAAAATTAGGTTATTTCAACTGATGTCCAAAAATTTGACTTTCCTATAAAATAATTATTAGGAAGAACAAAGAACACATCAAATGTTCATTGTTTCTTTGGTACAATTTTTCTGTCAAAATGATATGATAGCATGACACGATATCCTTCGCTTCATGTTTGACCTTACCATCCTCCTAAAGGGGGGGGTTATTGTTGAAACAATATTTGAGGACTTCATCAAGTTGCCCAAGGGCCTCCCTTAATTCTTTGAGACTCAGATCATTCTTTGAAGCACTTCCAATAATCAAGGAGACTTTGCTCATTTTAAGCACATTAGTAAGCAGTGAGTTCATTATTGAATGTTTTTGTGTCATGGTGGCTTTTGCTCCCCTAACCCTAACTGGCCTCTTAGGGAAACAGGTCTGGTGCAGTAGTTATATAATTGGCCTCAAAATTAGGAAGCACTTAAAAAGTTCCAGTAGTGCTTCCTCTGATACGTGCAGGCAAGTCTCTTAACTTCCATATCCCTCAGGCAACTCTGTTAGACTTTAAACTGCTAGACAGCTGCCAACGTATATCAGTAGAAGGGGGTTCCTCAATAATGAAATCACACACAGCTCTGAACTAAAACAAAATGTAAATTTATAACTCAAGGCACTAGGATACTGAATAATGATAATGAGAATTAAGATAATAATTAATAATTAATAAAGATAATGAGAATCTTATTGTATATCGCTATGAGAACTGAAATTTTTAACAGATTAAGTGACTTACCCAGGTTGCATAGCTAAAAAGTGACAAAATTGGGTGAGAAGACTGACTTAATGACTCACTTCAGTGCCCTTTACACTATATCATGTGACCTCTCTCTGGTGTTAAATGGAGCTCTTTATATACATCCATACACACATGTGTGTATGTGTTAAAAAGAAGATGTTAGAATGAAAAGAAATTACTCACACTGGAGAATGATGCCCCTGCTAAGTGACAAACACTAGGATGAGAAAGAAATGATGAATCAATAAAAATTAACTTCTTTAATTCTTAATCCTTTTCCAAAGGAACTAAGATTTGGGATTTTAAATTTTATTTTTTCAAGATAAATTTCCAATTAATCCTTTTCTCCATTATTTGCTATGAAATTAATGTTGGCCCCTTTTTAAGGTAAATTCACTTTAAGTGACTTTTTTCTGTTACTAATTATCCTTGGATAATTTCTACCTTTCTACCTCATGAAGCTGGGCTGTTTGAAGATCTGAAGACGTAATGGATAAGAAAGTATTTTGTAATGAGTTGAGTGCTGAATAATGATGATGATGATCATCATCATAATGATAAAACAGAGTCTCTGGGAATCAAATAACTAGAGTTTTTGCTGAAGAAACTACTCAGCTTTTTTTTTTCATGGCCTGGACCAGTAAACCTCCACTGTAAATTATGTTACTTGTTTCTCACCTTTATGCGTGATGAGATAACTGAGGCACAGGGAGGTTAAGTACTTTTGCACCATACCTGCCTCTAAGTGTCTCCAAGGCAAATGGAATGACACAAAGTCATAAGATGTAGAGCATAAGGGACTTTGGAGGTCATATAATCCAACTTCCTTATTTCACAGATGAGAAACGAAAGCTAGAGATGGAATGAACTGCCCAAGGTAACACAAGTATTATGTAGGAAACGAAGGATTTGAACCTGTCATCTTATTCCAAAACCAGTGCTCTTGCTACTAGACCACAACTGCCTCCTAACACATCAAGGGTTTTCTATAATGGGTACCTGGGAGAAGTGGATTCCTAGGTGTTCCCCAATGGGCATGCAACTGTTACTTCACACATTTTACCTTCTATCTGTCAGCCATCCAAAGGTAACGTTGCCGACAATGTTAATCACTCCAAGTATGGACATGAGAAATGCAGCTTGCTGATGGCTCACGCCAACGCTCAGAGCATAAGGCACCAGGTACACGAAGAGAGGGCTGCAGCCATAAGCCATAAACAGGATGGATGTGGCAAACACCACAAAGTCTGCAATGAGTAAGAAGCCGTATTCTTGCTGCAGGGAGCAGCACAAACAGGGCTGAGCACATTCTTTCAGTAAAGGTGAGCAGAGGGACAAAGGTGGTAAGTCGTCTTTTGGAGTTTTGGAGACAGGGTCCTGTTCGGGGAGGTTTTTATGGTCCTCCTTCAGGGTGATGGGACGCATCAAGGCACCGCAAACACACAGGTTCAAAACGAAACCTCCAAGAATGAGCAATGCCCCCCGCCAGGAGAACTGCTCGATCAGGAGCTGAACCACGGGAGCCAAAATAAAGGTCCCAATTCCACTCCCTGACATAGCTATGCCATATGCAAGGGCTCTCCTCTTGTTAAAATACTTGCCCACCATGGCTATGGCTGGAGAATAGCAAAGTGCAAATCCAAGACCTGGAAAATAAAGAGGACTCTGTTAGTATTGGTATACTATCATTTTTTTAATCCAGACAAATTCATTTCATCAGTGTGAGGGAACTCCCAGTGTGGAATGCAAATTGACAAGCTATCTGCAACTTACAGTGGTAGAGAGTTGTCTATAGCACTTGCAAGCTTAAATGACTTGCCTATGGCTACAAAGCTAACAAATATTAAAGCTATGACTTGAATCCTGGTCTTCCTGTTGGGGCAGCTAGGTGGCACAGTAGATAGAGTGTTGAGCCTGGAATCAGGAAGACCTGAATTCAAATCCAGGCTCAGATACCTACTAGCAGTGGGCTAGACTTAGACAAGTCTAACTTCTGCTTGCCTCAGTTTCGTCATCTGTAAAATGGGGTTAATAACAGCATCTACTACCCAGGGTTGTTGAAAGGATCAAATGAGATAATATAAAGCATGTAGCACAGTGCCTGGCACATAGTAAGCACTAGATAAATGTTAGTTATTGTTGCAATTATTACTAATTATTACTGTTGTCTTTGTTGTTGTTCCAATACTACCACGCTGCCTCTAGTTCTACCAGGTATGGGAAGGGAATAAGCATTTATTAAGCACCTACTATGCACCAAGCACTTTAAAAATATTATCTCGGGGCATCTAGGTGGCACAGTGAGTAGAGCACTGGCCCAGGAGTCAGAGGACCTGAGTTCAAATCCAGCCTCAGACACTTGGAGCACTTACTAGCTATGTGACCTTGGACAAGTCACTTAACCCCAATTGCCCTGCCTTCCCCCCTCAAAAAATATTATCTCATTTGATTATTTGATCAAATAATCCCACAGATAATTAAATGCAAAGCAAACTCATGAGATAACTTTCTTTGAAGTAACCTGGCCTTCCATGTCTTCCCTATTTTTAGGCCCTTTAATGCTACAACCTAAAAAAAACTCTCCCCAACCAAAATCTAGACATTCCAGGGTAAATAAGTGGTATTATTCTCTCAGGAAAAGAAATATTTTAAAACTATGACTCTGGAATCAAAAGTGGAAAAAAGAGCTTAACAAATAACGCATTTACTAAATTGGCACTAGGCAAACTATCCGAATAATTCTTATAGAAGAAATCTCCTTAAGTTTTTTTTTTCTTTAGATGATCCATACAATTTGACTCATTCTGGACTTGACTTGATCTGGGAAAACAGCTTTGATTTTCTGTACATCTCTATAAATTATGTTGGTAAAAAGAATGCCTATTATTCCATGTACTATTGCTGCTGCTGTTTGCCCTTCGTTCTCTAAGAGAACCATAACATCAGGGAGGTGATGCCAAGACATACAAGTGAATTAGATTTAAGTGAGGGAGGGCTGTGCAAAAGCACCAGCCTTACTTTCTCCTCCAGAGTCATCACTGAAATTGAATACAGATAGGTAGGGAAGATATTCTAATCTGATGCTTGAAAGTAATAACCTCATACATATTAACTATAATTACTGCAAACATTTATTGAAAAAGAGGTAAAGGCCTGGGAAATCTTTAGAAACACCCCTTTCTATTCCATTGACTTTTAAATGGTCTGGCAGAAAGGCAACGGGACTCAGAGTCAGAAGATTTAGGTTCAAATCTGGGTTCTGAAACTTACTAACTGCATGATTTTAGACAGTTCATTTGACTCTCTGTGTCTCATTTTGCTCATCTATAAAATAAACATAACAAGAACTCTAGCCTTAAAGGGTTGTTGACAAGAAAGTACTTTGTAAGCCCTAAAAAGTTATAGAAATGTATGTGTTCTTTTTATTCACCATATGATGGAATGGTTTTAACGAGGAGTCATTCTATGGCACAGCATTACATCCAAAAGGAAGGATACCATATCACACTAACCTCCAGTGCCTGGCAGCAGTAACCTTTTGATTATTGCTAGCTAATGTAGAAGGAAGGATTTAATCATCTTTCTACAGGGCTGCATTCTTTACAACACTAACTCTGGCCACCTCCTATGGTGTGGTGCCTGGAAATAAATAAGTGGTGTTCTTGGCTGTCCTCTGGGCTGAAAGTCAAATCGCTGTGTCAACATTAGCCAGTCGATCACATTATCTCATTTTTTTTCCTAAGCCTTCCCAGCAAAACAAAGGCACTGTCTGCCTGCTGCTTAATACAAGCTGCCCCTCTTGAAGAAGATTCCCCCATAATTACTCTCCTAAAGGAAGTCTCCTTGGCCCTGGGAGAGCCCATATCATCAGTATTTTGGTTACAGAGGTCTTTTTTATTTGGTACAAACTTTTTTTTTTACAAAGGTAAGGACTCATTACTAGAGCAACACACACACACACACACACACACACACACACACACACACATATTCTCTCTCTCTCTCTCTCTCTCTCTCTCTCTCTCTCTCTCTCTCTCTCTCTCTCTCTCTCTCTCTCTCTCCAAGAAGGATTTCCATTTCCTGGCACTAAAACTGTTAGAATGACCCCATCTACAGACTTGTGCTTCTGTAGCTACCTCCTCCTATTCTCTATGGATATTCTCTATGTGAGGAAATCAGTACTTAATTTTAATGCAGCAGTTGAACTGAAGTATGCAGTATGATGAGGGTGGTATAATCATTAGAGACTCTCAGTTCTTTTTCTTAACTCTCAAATACGTGGAAATACCAGATCCTAGGTGATTTATGGGAATGATGGAGTCAATAGTTCATGAATTGCTTCTCTGATAATGTATTACCAGGTTCTGAGAGGTGTGGGGAGAAGAGAAGTGATCCAAATTGCCCTTACCTGTAAGAACTCCAAGGGTGAGGTAGAGGTGCTTCAGGCTGGTGGCAAATGAACTCAGGATGAGACCAGTCGAGGCAAGCAAGCCACCCAGCATGATTCCCACTTGACAGGATAAGTAGTTACTGATAACACTCCCGAGTGGAGCTTCAAAAATAAAGATAGGAACAGTCAAAATCAAGGTCTCAAGGGCACTTTGAAATGGCAGACGCTTTGCATTGATAGGACATGTTACCCCAAGATCTCAAAGCAGTTTCCAAAACAACTAAATCATCTCTTGGCCAGGAAAGTCTCTAAGTTCTGTGCATCTGGTATTTCGTGTAAGAATAAATTTCTCACACTATTAGCAAGAAATGGCAACAGAGGACTCATGGGAAAGATGTTGGGGATGCTATATGGCTAGCTCAAGATTATGCAGAAAAAACATCAGCGTTGTATCTTGTGGTTTGGAAGTAACAGCGTTTCCTCATCTGTAAATGAAGTATCTACTCACAAGGTTGGTGTAAGGCACAAGTGAATATATGTAAAGTACTTTACAAATCTTAGAGCACTGTATATGTCTCATAGTAGCATTTAGTACAATTTTCACATTTTACAGTATGCTATGATGGGAAAAGCAGTGGATTTGGAGTAAGAGGATTCTGAGTTTGAGGCTTGACTGTCCATTATTACCTATGTGACCTTGGGTGAGTGACATCACCTCTCAGGAGCGCATATTCTCTTCTAGGACACAGAATTTCACCCATTTTCTGGGGTTTTGTAAGGATAAAATAATATTTGTCAAGAACCTAGCACATAGTAGGCACTATATAAATGACAGTGATTCTACTTGTTGTTGCTCCTTCCAGCTCTAAATCCTATGATTCTAAGATGCAAGGTCAATCAGAATTCAAGTCATCCAAAAAAATTCTCTTCCAAATAAATTATTCAATAGAGACAATAGGTGCCCTACTAGACTATAGCTGGTTGAGATTGGAGAAAAGGTTTTATTTATCTTAGTATGTTCCAAAACACTAATTTTTTTTATCAAATCTATTTGTTGTTTTAGGATGGTTTTGGAGAGGTTTTGCTTTTTTGGCTTGGTTTGTTAAAGACCACTTTTGATGTGGTCACAACCGAGGTTAATCTGATTAAAAGAGTCAATGCGTTTGACACTGTATTTATGTATTTATTATATGTAAGTGATCCTTCCCTCTTTGAATCTGTCATAGCACCTTTTTTTTTCTTTTGGACCTCTATTTTGCATTTAGGCTGTTCTCTCTTTTATCATAATTTTGTGTGCCCAAATATTTTCCTCAAATCTTAAATTGAAAGTTTCTTGATATCAGAGTCTGCCTCCTATTTATTTTTGTATCCAGAGTCCTTTACTCAGTACCTTGCATTAACAAGGTGCTTAATAAAGGGTTTATTGAATTAAGTGAAATTATAGTGTTGCTGCTAATGTGGCCAGATCCCTATGTACAAAGTATTATCAGACTTTGACCAAGAGATTCCATTGGTAAATTTCATCTGCCCATTATCACAGTCTGAAAGGTAGAATTGCTATTTCTAGGCTCTTGCCCAGCTTCAAGCTTTGTAGGTAGTCTGTGAAGACTCAGGACAAGCAAATTCTTTTGTTTTATCCATCTTTGCCAAGCTACCTCTGTTATAGGAAAACAATTAAGATTCTCAAGACTTTCCAGTGGCAAAAAAACTGTTCGCTTTCCTATTTTCTGTAGGCCTGGAGTATCACAAGTAAATGCCACAATTTATGAAGATACCAACTCTCCTCATTTGCTAAATGAAACTCAATCATTGGCCATTTGTCAAATATATGTAGTCTCAAGTTTGGTCCCACCCAGATGTCATTTTGGGAATATATCTTCCTTGCTCTGGATTTATCTACTGTTAAGATGTGATTATACCGAAGTAAGTACAGCATGCCTGACCCAATGCCATACTGTGGAGTTTAAAGATGCCACTTCCAAAATGACCTTTCTTAGCCTAATACCTCAAACTGGTATTCTGATCGTTAATGGTGACCGAGGACTATATACTCCCAAACAGACCTTTCTTAAGTATGTCTTGCATCAATGGACATGAGTGATATTATTCACAGATGTGACAGAATTTCAGAGTTGGAAGGGACATCAAACAAGCATCCCCTCCTCACTATACTCAGCATCTTTTTGGATGAATGAATACATGAATGGAAAAGCATTTATGAAGTACTCACTACATGGTAAAGTACTGCTGAGAGCTATAGATATGCATAAAAATGCAGAAATCACCCCCGCTCTCAAAGGGCACACATTGCAATGTCTGGAGACAACAGCCACAAAGAAGTTGAATAAGTTTCAGCCACATATCTATTGAAAAGGTCCCATGATCCTTGGGGTGAAACAGCAAAGCTCACTAGGAATGCTAATACAAAGACTACACAAAACAAGGAGCATCTTTTATTTCCCCTTGTACCTCCCCTAGCTTATCCCACTTTATACATAGTAGGCACTAAATAAATATACATTGGATTAAAGTCCTCACTAAACATGAAGATAAATAACTAAGGTACAAAGTGTATGGCAGTTTTTCTTACAAAAGGAAAGCCAGGTAATGCTTATATTTTAATACATTGGATTTATTAAATTATCTCATTATTGTCAGTGAGGGGGTGCTGCCCTGCTGCCTGAAACTCATTTTTTAGATCCAAAATGGCCATCAAATTCCTCTCCAAAAAGGATCTATGTTTTAGTGCATGGAAACTAATTTCTTGAACATGTTTGTATTTTTCTAAAGAGAGTAGTTGATTTGTTCCAAAGGAGTCTAATGCAGGTTAGAGATTACTTCTGCTAACATCAATCTGAAGAGGGCCCAGGGAATAAGGAAATCTGGGAGATTCTTTGGATTCTTCCTTATGAGACAATTATATAAGTCTAGGCTATAATGATATTATTTTAACTAAATTAAGTTCATTAAAGCCTTTCAGAGCCACTTGATAACAAATATCTCATTTGCTCAGGTCAGAAATGAGTAAAAGTTTCTTCTTTTACTTCTGGATTAGAGGGTTTCTGTAGTTCACTAAATTCTAAATTGTTATAAAGCACAAGATCACATACTTGGGGCATGAAGGGAATGTACAGGTTTTGGGGTAATAGAATTCCAGATAGTAGATATTAAATATTTTAGGTCATCTAGTCCAAACCATATTAAAATGTAATTGAGAAATGTTAAGCAAAATAAATAAAAATACAATACAACATAGATAATGTTAACTTGTGGTTTTCTAAGTCAACGTGCCCACTTAATTCTAGTCCAATCCTATTTTACAGATGAGGAACCAGATAACAGAACCATAGACTAAGAGCTGGAAGGAATCTCTGAGGCCATTGAGTCTAACTCTTCCTTTTTGCAGACGAGGAACATGATACGCAGTGGGGCTAAGTGACTTGACCCAGGTCATACAGCAAGTCATATGAGACAAGATTTAAACTCAGGTCTTCCTGACTCCAGTCCATCACTCTAACTACTATGTCACCTAGCCATCTCATTGAGAGCCAGCGAAGAGAAATCACTCACCCAAGGTCACACAAGTATTAAGAGACAGAGCAATATTTGTACCCAAGTCCTCTGACTCCAAATTCACTGATCGGTTTGCCTTTATTTAAAAAAAATCAAGTTTTATAACATTTCTATGATTTCTCACAGGTAAAGGGAACTGAGGCAAATTTATAAAAATAAGAACCATTCCTCAATTGATAATGGCCAAAGGATATGAACAGGCAGTTTTCAGACGAAGAAATCAGAGTCACATAAAAAGCTCTAAATCTTTAATAATTAAAGAAATGCAAATTAGAACAATACTGAGATACCACCTCATACCTATCAGATTGGATAATATGACAAAAAAGGAAAATTGACAAATGTGGGAGAGACTGTGGGAAAATAGGGACACTAAAGCACTGTTAATGGAGCTGTGAACCAGTCCAACCATTCTGGAGAACAATTTGGAACTACGGCCAAAAGGCTGTAAAACTGGGCATCCCCTTTGATCCAGCAATACCACTACTAGGTCTATACCCCAAAGAGATCAAATTTAAAAAGGACTCATGTACAAAAATATTTATAGCAGCTCTTTTTGTGGTGGCCAAGAATTGGAAACTGATAGAGATACCCATTATTTAGGGGACAGCTCAACAAGTTATGGTATATGAATGTGAAGAAATATCATTGTGCTACAAGAATAATGAAAGGGGTGATTTCAGAAAAACCTGGGAAGGTTTTATATGAAATAATGCAGAGTGAAGAGAACGATGTACAGAGTAACAACATTACAAAGATCGACTGGGAAAGAGAGCAATGCAACAGTCGGTGACAACTCCAGAGGTCTCATGATTAAAAATGTAATCTACCTCCAGAGAGACAAAGGATGGATTCAGAGTACAGACTGAAGTATATTTTTTTCTCTTTACTTTTCTTGCTTTTTGGGGAATATGACTAATATAGAAATACATCTTACATGATTTTTTATCTATAATGGATATCATGTTTCTTGCCTTCTCCATTGGTGGGGGAGGGCAGAAGAAGGGAGAAAACAAAATTGAATTAAAAAAACATTACCACAAATTATGAATCTAATAAGCTAGAAAGAAGTTTAAAACCATTTGAAGCTCATTTAATTGTGTGCTTCAATAAGCTTTATTAAATTAAATTTGAAGCTCATTTAATAATGAACTTCAAATTTAATTTAACAAAGATAATCAAAGACATTAAAAGACATGGAAAAGAGAAGTCATGCACCTACTGGCATCTTACTTTCAAGATAATGGATAGTCAAGTCCAACAATTCCTAGCATTGAATCTCTGTCTACGGAAGAATCATATAGTCTATATGTTTCTTTTTTGTGTGTTAACCACAAGACCACCAGTTGGCCTCAGCCGGTGTCTTGCTCATCACAAGCTAGGCTAAGTTTGGCTGAGGGGTAGAAAGATCATTGCTATGGAAATGTTTTGCATTTTGCATTTTGCATCTCATGTATAATGGATATCCTATTGCTTACTTTCTCAATGGATGGGGGAAGGACCAAAGCAGGAAAGAGAATTTGGAACTGAAAATTTAAAAACTAACGTTGAAAGAACATTACTCATATTCTCTTAATCAATTCTCACCATAATTCTTATAGTTAGAAAAATCCATAATGAGAGCTGATAGGAAGTCACTACTAGACACAATTAAAGATAAGCCAGTTCTTTCTCCTTGGAGGGTAACACTCACCACAAAGCATGGTGACACAGTCTACAATGGAATGGATCCATGCTGTTTGTGCATAATCCTGAGCAAAATATGTCTGGAACTCCACAAAAAAAATGGAGATACATCTGAAAAACACAAAACAATAGTTTTATATCAAAGGTGGATTTCATGGGACCACAGACTTGAATTGACCAGGACCCAAAGGTTTGGTGTAATTGACTATTCAAGTCTTCATGGACCTGAATTGGCACTCCCGGAAATTCTGAGCATGATCACCAGAAAAATCAAAAGTGGACCAGAAGTATATATTCATATCAGTCTCCAGCTTTACAAGTACCAAGGACTGTGGCTTGGGCACAATTAATGGAACTTCCACTGCTCAGTTGACTACATGGCTCAGTTTCAAATCAACACAGACTAAAGAAAACTTAGATTAATTAAAATAACAACAACATTAAATGCCTTTTAAGATTTGCAAAGCACTTTACATACATCATTTCATTTGATCCTCACATCAACCTTATGTAACTAAGTATTACTCAATGTAAGTATTCTTACCTCTTTTTTACAGATGAGGAAATCTCAGAGAGAGATTGTGCCTTGTCCATGGTCAAACAGCTGAGGGTCAGAGTCAGAATTTAAACCCAGACTCTGAGTCCTGCATTCTTTCAGTTATACCACACTGACTATCTCATTTAAGAAATTCATTAAGTATTCATTAAGTAAATTAATTAAGAAATTCATATAGAGCTAGCATGAGATATAGTAAGGCACCGAGGCCTAGATCTAAGGCAGTATGACCACTAGGAACTTATTTTTAATACACCTACATGTAATTTAGATTTGAAGATCTCCGTTAATAGGCCATGTAACCTGCTTATGTCACAGGAAGCCTAAGTCACATGTGGTGGGAGGAGCTTACTGATAGGAAAAGGAAGTTGTGTCACAGGAAATGCTAAGAGAGAGAGCTATTACGGCTATTATGGCCATTTATGATAGTTACAGCTGAGGTAAAGAAAGTCAAACTGTGATAGCTGTACTGTGAGTTTTTAGGAAGGCCCCAGCAAGGGGTCCAAGAGGTTTTGGGATGGCAAGGCTCCTTGCTGTGATATTGTGTTTTAAGTTCTTTGCTGTTATGATAAAGTGGGCTGACCGGTTGTGGGAATAGATTGCCTGATTATGGGATATGGTTATCTGGTGTCTGAATAAATGTTTTCTTCTTCTCTATATGGAGAGTCTCTCATACTTTGGGATACATAACTACATAGGCATATTCATGATTATTGCTGATGTTGTGTTTATTACCTTGCTGTTACACTATATCCATCCCACCATTATGTAACAATCCATAGCATCCTGGAATAGTCCTTTAAACCTTTATCTTCACTCCAATATGGGATTATGGAGGACTGTAGCAATGATCAAGGGCTGGGACACAGGAGAGAGAAGTGGAACAAGGGTGTAGATGGGTAGAAGGTATAGATGATCAGGATGGTGAAGACAGTGGAAAGAGGATGCAAGGCGAAACCCAAGATCCTTTCTTGCCCTGACTCCAAGCACTGGCTACAACAAATTCAATCAAAAGGGTTTAAAATGTAGTGCTTCACCCCCAGATAAAGTCAATGTTTGCACAAGTCCTAATGCTTGAGATCCATATCATTCCAGGAAGAAATAGATTAATGAAATAAACTGACCCCAACTACTAAGAGTTGGTGTGTTAAAATAAACAGAGCGCTTTGCATAACTTTTTTTTGATAATTGAACTAATTTCATTTAAAATACTTTTACAGAATTAAACTTTAAAAAAAAAGCCAATGGGCCACCTTTCAAATAATCTCCTTTTTCACTGGTCGTTACCTAAAAGGCCATATGTTGCAAAGGATAGAGTGCTATATGTGGAAGACCTGGGTTCAAATTCTGCCTGTTCATACTTGCTAGCTATGTTACCATGAGCAAATGGGTACAAATGACTTAACATCTCTGAGCCTCAATTTTCTCATCTGTAAAACAAGGATAATAATGCTTCTAGTAGCTCTTTCACAGAAATGTGAGAGTCAAATGAAATGACAAATGTTTACAAACTGTGTGTGTGTGTGTGTGTGTGTGTGTGTGTTTCCTGTCTTGACCTGTGATTTCATCAGTACAGGGAATTCTTGGTGAGGAAACTCCCTCCAGTTATGCAGATTGGCAACAGTTCTGCAAGTTAAAAACTTAAGTTGTTGCTCAGGAAACTGAGTAGGTAAATGACTTATACAAGGTCACACAGTTAGGGTGGGTCAGAGGCAAAACAAGCTGTTTCTGACTCAGAGACCAGCTGCCTATCCACTATCCTATTCTGCCTCACAAACATCAGCTATTTTTACTACCTAAATATTATTGTCCTTCCTAAAATGTGATACTCAGAACTGAATTAAATATTCCAGATGTGGTCTGACAAGGAGTGAATACCCTAGGACCCTACATTTCATTTAATACAGCCAATGATCATGTTAGCTTTTTTTGAAAACTAAGTCAAAAACTAGGAAAATATTTATTTCAGAACAGACAAACTATGCACAAGCCAAAAATAAATCTGATTTTCTGGCCAAATTCAAGATTAATGATTTCCATTAATCCCTTTTCAACTGAACTTTTTTCTTTTTTATTCCCAGATGCCTAAATGCGGTCTGTTCTCATTTGATTATCTTTTTTAAAAATTAGTATTTATTTATTGTTAGAACTTGACAAACATTATCAAATACAAGCATTTCCATATACAAAGAATAAAAGAAACCCCAATTCACTGTGCACATCTTTTAAAAGAATATAACAAATTCAGCCCATTAGCTACAGAGCTACCCTATTTGTCTTCTTTCTATTCTTTTCTGTACATTTTTTAAAAAACGTTTCTCTGACTCTCTTTCATGTGACTATAAATCTGTAATAACCTAACCTTAACTGGGCCTCATAGGCCATGTTATCTCCTAGGAACATTCACCAACTCTTATCTTAATCTTTTTGCTTTGCACTGAATCTTTTTGGGCAGTTTTGCTTTTGCGTTTAACAAACAACACAAATTTTCTTGATTATTTTTATTTTTTTTCACTCCCTCTCCATCACCACACTCAAGATAATCAAACCAGTGAGTGTGAAAATATATAAACACAGCCTAGAACTCAGGGGTCCTTAACCTTTCTTGTGTTGTGGTGATCTGGTCTGGTGAAGCTTATGGATTCTTCAGAAGAATGTTGTTAAAGTCATAAAACAAATAATAAGATTTCCAAGGAAACCAATTTATTGAAATAAATATGTGGGTTTTTTTCCATTCAACTTCATAGATTCCCCTGAAATCTACCCAAGGATTCCTTGGGGGTCCATAGACCCCAAGTTAAGAACCCCTGGCCAGGATGAACTTGAGAGAAAAAAATATTTCAGGAATAACACTTGACTTTATCACCTAAATATACAAGAATCCTAAGAACAAAATATTTAAAATGGCACTAGTTTATTTCTTTAATGCTATAGTTTGAGGGATCATGAGAGGGGAAGGGCTGTTCCTCCTTTCATTTGGCCTTAGGGCACAAAGTAACATACAGATTTCTGAACAACAATGTTTTTGGCTTATGTCTCTAAAAATAAGTTAGTACCTCACAGATAAAATAGATATATATAGATATATATACACATATATATATATATATACATTATGTAGGTGTATGTATATATACACATGTGTGTATATATGCATATATGTGTAAGTGTGTGTATGTGTATATATATATATATATATGTATGCTAGGTGGTACAGTGGATAGAAAGCTGAGGCACAGTCTGGAAAAATCATCTTTGTGAGTTCAAATCTAGCCTCAGATACTTACTAGCTGTGTGACCCTGGGCAAGTCACTAAACCCCATTCACCTCAGTTTCCTCATCTGTAAAGTAAGCTGCAGAAGAAAATGGCAAACCACTCCAGTGCCTTTGCCAAATGGGGTCAAAAAGGGTCAGACAGGACTGAAACAACTGAATAACAATAAATACGTATGTATATCAGTATATATGTGTGTATATATAAATATATGTATGTATATATGTGTATATGTATGTATGTCCAGCTTCCAAAATGGGAGGCACACACACATACATGTATGGATATATAGACTTGAGTGGTCGTCCCAGCTCTCATCAGTCTGACGTCTAGACCAAGAGCTGGCCTCAAAGCCAGTAAGACCTAAGAGTCAAGTCCTGCGTCTGACACATAGTGACCCTGGGCAAGTCATTTTCTTTCTCAGCATTCTAGGGCAGCAATTCTCTAAGACCCTAAGTCACAGGGAAGGTGCCAAATTTCATTGGTCTAGGGAATCTTCTCATCTAGGTGTTCCTTATGCCAATGACATCAGAGGTCTAGTCCTAATCTCCATCTATTGACTGAAGGGAGTGGACTCTGATCTCTAAGGTCGGTGTTGGCTCTAATACTCCATGTCTCTAACTCACAGAGTGGCCTTCCTGTCTCCATGTTGATTCTCCACAGTATTTCCCTGCTGGCTGCTGCAGGGATGATCTTTGAAAACAACTGACATGTAGTGGTAATTGGGTGGCTATGACCATTGAACAGGAACCATGGGAAATCTCAGGAAGCAACACTTCAGGGACATTGACAAGGACTCTTCTGTGATGACAAAGGGACCACATTCAGTAGTCTTTCTGCTAGCCAGTTGCTTCATTTTGCCCATTTAACATAACAACAGCACCTGCTTCAGAAGGAGGTTATAAAGAACAAATGAGATAATCTTCAAAAAACATTAAACTGCTCCCTAAATGTGAGATTATTTTTATACTCTCAACCCCAAGAGTATCAGCAAAAGTTGGACTAAAGAGACACTTTAAAATAACAGTTCTTCTCAAAGATCAGCCACCTCCAAAGGGATGAGTTTACAATTAGACTGCTATATGGTCAGTCGGTCAGTAAATATCTATTAAGTTTCTACTCTGTGCCAGGCACTGTGCTAAAGAAACAAAAAAGTGGCAAAAGATAGTCCCTGCCCTCAAGGAGCTCACAGTTTAATGGGGGAGAAATAAACTAACAAATATGTACAAAAAAACTACATACAAGATCAATAAAGAATAATTAAAGAAAGGAAGGAGGGCACTAGAATTAAGAGAGTTGGGGAAAGGCAGTCTTTAGAATATGAGCTTTAAATTAGGACTTGAAGCCATGGAAGCCATTAGGCAGACATTCCAGGAATGGGGGATGGACAGGGAAAATATTTGAAGCCCAGAGATGGAAGATTTTGTTCATGGAGTAGCAAGGAGGCCAGTATCATTGGATTGAAGCACATATAAAATCAGTACTATTAACAAGCCCCTTTTATAGATAATGGAACTTTTTTTAAAAAAATTCAGTATATAGGAACCAAGGGAGGAAATAAATGTGCGCGATCTCGATAGTTTTCCATAACTTTAAAATCACATGCATGTTGTCCTCTGAAGGAAGGTCTCCAAAGAAGAGAAGTATTGCATTCCATAGTCAGCATAATGCTCATATAAATGAGGTCACAAATCCATTGGAGGATTGGTGTCACGTTAAAATGAGATCAGACTATACTTATGCAAAAATTACCCTTTTTACTGACTCAAACCTTTTTGTTTGCATCATGTTATTCAACAAGAAGTAAGTGATTTAAGTGAAATGTTGTGCCTGAATTTTAGATTAAAAGGCAGAAATAGTGCTTGGTATTTTTTAAGGAAGTAGAAAAGGGCACAAAATTTAACTAGACTAAAGGAGGAAACATTATCCCATGCTTTGAAAACCACTGGCCATTAAAAATCAGGTGTTGGAAAACTTCAGTTCATGGATGGTATCTGAATTTGAGTTTAATTTCATCCAGCGTCTAGAACTGACACACAGTAGCAAAAGGTGGTGTCACTTCTGTCTATAGTTGTGAAAATGTAATATAATTTCCCAAAATCAGTGTAAATACTAACATGAAGAGTGAAAAGAGGAAACTTTCTCCATGAGAGGAGAAAGTAGATTACCATTTCTTGGTAAGGTAATATTAGACATTCCCAGCTTTATAGAGCAGGAAGTTAGCATCTGTTTCCATGGAAAATAAAGAGAATGGAAGATCCCCATGCTTTTAAAAATGAAGCAAGAATTTAAAAAACTGTATATTAAACTGACAAGAGTTACCTATAGTTTTAATCTACATGATTGTATTTTAAAAGATTATTGATAAACAAGTTAGATCTTTGCCTTTCAGCACTGCAGCCAACAATGAAGTCATGAACTTCTTCCCTCTTCTTCCCCCAAATGCTACCTCTGACCTCCTCTCAATTTCTAGAAGCACAGAATCTCAGAGTTTGGAGGGAACCTCTGAAATTATCTAGCCAGTCAGTATCTGAACATGAACCTTTTTTGTAATATCCCTAACAAATGATCATACAATTTTTGCTTGAATTCTCCCTAAAGCAGTCCATCCACTTAGGGACCATTCTAACTGTCAGATAGTTTTTCTTTAGGTTACACCAAGGTCTTCCTTTCTTAGAACATCTGCCTGTTGTTCTCTCTGGGACCAACAAAAAATTCCAGCTCCTCTTCCCCACAACAGCCCTTTCAAAACTGTTGACATTGATCATGTCAAATGATCAATCAACAAGCGTTTAATAAGTGCTTTCTATATGCCAAGAATTGTGCTGTCGCTCAGGAAATATTTATTAAACATTTACTCTATGCCAGATCACTATTCCCCACTAAGTTTTCTCTTCTCCAAACTAAATATCCCCAGTTCCTCTGACAGATCCTTGTAATATATGGTTGAGATCCCTTAATATCATCATCTCCCTCTATCTGAAATGTACTACAGTTTGTCCCTCCGTATATGAAATGTCTAGAATAGAGCATCAATGTAATCTGAGCAGGGTAGAGTACAAAGAACATATCTGTGCACACAAGCATATATATGTACACATATCTAGGTGTATATATGTATATGTAGGCATACATGTCGACATATAGATATGTACATATATATGCATACATATTTCAATGCAGTCTAAAATTGTATTAGATTTTTGCCTTCTAAGTCCAATAGATGACTCATAACTCCATTTGTAATCCACTCCCAAATTAAACTTCAAATGAAGGTTGCCAGAAATCATAAGATTGTACATATGTTTTCTTCCTGCCTTCTCTCTGCCATCTTGGCTCTGTCTCTTGTATATGTGTTTTCTGTGGGATAGGAAAATCCTATTCAAGTGTACAGACAGCAGAAGATACAGGGTTAGTATGCTCACTTTCCAGCCCTATCCTACTCCACTTTCTTATCAGGAAATATATTTAATAACTTCATTTTATTTTTCTAGGGAGGGATCAATGTTATGGGAAAGTATGTCTACATCCAGGTCTTTGTATAAACTCATTGACTTTATTCTCTCTTATCCCTGAATGGGTGAAGAATTGGAGAGCATGAACTTGACATCCTGATGTTTTTAAGGAGACTAACTTCAAAACCACATGAATGCTGGATTGTTTTCAGCCCTCTTGATGACTATTTGCTACCCATGGGACCTCAGACCTCTGGGTTTCAGTTTCATCATCTCCGAAATGAAGGGGTTCAACTAGGCTATATACAGGGTCCCTTGCGATTTTGAGTTCCCTTGGGAAGGGATTAGCAGCGAAGTCCCCAATAAAGTTGTAAGACAAAATTTGCCTGCCTTCTTCTTTGCATTAGACTTTCTTATTGGAGAATGTCTTACTCCCTCAATTGAAGATACCATTAAATTATCATTAGGGCAAGCTCATTTCATTGCCAAGGATACATCCAATCAAAAGACAATGAAAACTTCCATTTGAAGTAAAGCACCAGTAGGGAATGCAACTATATGACCTAAAATAATAGCTTGCATGTGTATAGGCTGCCCTTTTCTTTAAAAAAAAGTATGCATATATATATATGTATATATATGTATATATTAAACCTATGTATATATGTATGTATCATATATACACATACATATATACACACATATACCTGCCCTTTTAATCTGGGTCTTTTTTCTCATGCTTATCTTGACTTTTGAATAGAATATCACAGCACCTTTCTTTTTTCAAGCAGCTAATCTTTGGGGTGGCTTGAGAGTGTGGGTGGAGAATTGCACATTTAATTCACTTGGAGTCCCCCTTAAAGATCACTGAGCAACTTTCAAATTAAGAATTAATGAATGAACTCTAAGAAAGGAAACTTCGGAGGTCATCTTATCTATCTGTCTCCAAACAAGTTTATACCTAATTTATCACATAAATCAAATGATTGCTTTACTATTCTTAAAAGCTATTTTTAAAGAGCTCTGAGGGACTATGTGACAAGTCACTTTTTTTTATTTGAGCTTCAATTCCCTCATCTACAAAATGAGAGGGTTAGATTCAATGATGTTTAATGGGCCTTTCAACCCTAAACCTAAAGGCATACACTTTTTAGCAAAGAAAATAATATGAAATCTATTAATAGCTAAGGAATTTCCTAAACCAAACAACAAACAAAAGCATTTTCCTCATTTGGTAATTAGGGAGAGGGACATTTAAAACATCTTTCAAAACCTTGTGAATTGCTTATGAAGAAGAATGTCTGAAGAAGCCTCAAAGCCCTGGTGTTTTCTAAATAGTAACATTTTAGATGAGAATAGTTTAAACGGAGATAATTCAAGAACACTGCTAAATAAATGTAGATATTTGAGAAGATAGATACAAGAAAAACAGTTTATGGATTGAATGGCTCAGTCAAAGAATCATGTAAACCTGGGAGGGGCGGGAAGCAAGAGGGCCACTGAAAAATAAAAAAAATTTAGTAATCAAGGAATTTCCACCTACCTTGTGACTGCCCTGGTACAGATGGTGACAAGGAAACAGCCAGCCACAATCATCCAACCCCATCCTCCATCAGGTGGGGAAATGTACAAAGTTCTCTTTGGTGCTGCCATAGTTAGGACTGATGACTTCTATTCTTGGCCAAGTTACTCCAAAAGAGTCAGTTTTAGTTCGAAGATGGTTTGCTGTCCCAGTGAATTCCTGTTGGCATTCAAGGGTGGCATGGAATGCTACCTGGCACATTGGTCACTGGCCATCTGAAATCAAAATTAGGCCATGGCTGCGTTTAATCATTGCAATAAGTCAAAGCTGAGTTTTTCATTCTTGTAAAATTCTATTGCATCTTTCATATGTACTACAATATGCATTTAGTTATCCCACCATGGAGAGGCAGTGTGGTATAATGGAAAGAGCACTGGCATGCAAGATTAGAATCAGGATTCTAATACTGTCCTTTGCTAACTACTTGAGCAACTAAGCAATTAAAACCTTGAGCAATTCCCGTCACTGCCGTGTTTTTTGGCTTCCTCCTCTGTGCTACCAAGAGGAGGGAGGCAGGGCACTTGATCTGAGTGGCAGAAATATAGTAGCTGTTATCACTAACCCTAATAAGGGCACCATCCTACTTCCAATTTGCAGCTGCCTGTCAGCAAAAGATAAACGTAGCAAGGGCCTGGGGGGAGGGGAGGGTGGATATTTAAACTTGGTCTTTATACTGGGGGGTCATGGAGCTGCATAATTTGCTGGGGAGAGAGGATAAACCAAACAAGTGAGACCCCATTGTAGCAGAAGATTATGACTCTGATTACCCAGGTGATTTTCCCCGAGTGCTGTTATTTATGTGTGGGGGAAAGGGCTGAATGCTTTGGACTGTGCTTTGAGCTGCTTGAGGTCTTGGGCATAGAATACACCAAGGCAGTCGTGTCAAACTCAAATAGAAAGGGGGGAGGGGCATGAAACTGTACATAGGGATTTCCACTGGTTGTATGACAGTTTCAAAATGCAATATTTCCTGTGTTTCATTGTATTTTTGTTATTTTACTAAATATCTCCCAATTTCATTTTCATCTGGTTCAGCATATATGTTGCAAGTTTCGTGCGTATGTTTGACCCCTCTGCACTAAGGGGCTGGCTGGGATGACTCTGACACAAGACCTATGACAACTATGTCTTTGATAGCATTTTATGGAAGTTACAAAGAGCCAAAATTTGATTTTATATAAGGAAAAGCTTCTTAAAAATGTGAGCTAGTCAAAAGCAGAATAGGTTACCTCAAAGGTCATGAGTACAGTCTTCCAGAAAAGATTGCATGACCTCTTACTAGGGATATTATAGAAAGGAATCTTGTTCATACTTGGGTTGTATAGACAACTTCTGAGATTGTTCTGATTCTGACCCCTTTCTTATTCTTGGGCATGCCACCCTCAGAGGCAGCAGGACCCTGGCTGTCAACAGTCATGATGAGACCATTCCAATTTTTAAATGAGAAGATTGAATCTCTAACGACACTATTACCATGACAGAAACTTTAAGACCTTCTGACTCTACTAGGATCAGCATCTTCCAAAGTGACTTTATTTTTCTGTTAATCTTGATCTTAGCTATAATGTTAACAAAGGGAAATATTCTTCAAACATAAAAATGTTATGAACTCAATGTAGGGTTTAATACCAAGCTCAGGATGTACTGCCATTGGAAATGGTAATTAGGGGCTACAACCTTGCGAGGGTCGAAAGGTCAGGAGAGAGAGCCACCAGCTCTAGCAGGGGAGTCCGTGCTGGGGTTTGCAACAGGCAGTAAGGACACATTTAAATGTGAATTTGATGAATTGGGGAAAAATTGTTAGTCTGAGCCCTTTCTCCCCAGAGACAGAAATAGTACAGGAGGGAGGATGCCCCAGAAGCGATGGGAGGAAATATTTGTATTTCTGTTTTTGTTATATCCTCAAAGTAAATAACACCTTGTAAAAGCTAATTGATGCCCATCAGTTAAATATGATTGGAGTAACACTAGATCACATTAATAATAAATGGCAGTTGATATGCAAACTCAGGTCCTCTGACTTAAAATCCAGCACCTAGTCCATGGTATCATGTCATCTCCACTAGAATCACAGATCTAGACACAGATCTAATGAGTCCCTTATTTCACAGACCATGGTGAGTAATAGTAAGCTCTAAGGTATAACCAACTTTACAAGTAGCTCAGATAGAGTGGAGACAGAAGTTGTCACTGAAGTTGAGGTGGTTGAAAAATTGGGAGGCCAGAGAGTTTGAGGGAATGCCAATTCAAATATTCCAATATAAAGTATTGTCCTTTCATGTGCAAGCAATTTAATTTGCGAAAAGGGCAATTCTCCATCTGGTTCTCCTAATAATCTGTCTCTCCTCAAATTTTAATGGGAAAACTATGTTTCTTCACAATTTGATTTTATCAGTTGTTCATATACAGTAGTTATTTTCTGCCTTTTTCAGCAATGAAAGAAATGAAAGGTGCAATGTCTTACACCCTTCACAAGATAATTTCATCTTTTCTCCTTACACACAAATTCTTTTTCTGCCCTTTTCAGCAAATCAACAAGAACAAAGGCCTGGAATGAGGTAAAGAGGAAGACTGTGAGTCATATACTGAGCTCCTTGAGAAAGAAGAATATGAAGAAATTCATCCATCTTCTTGGTAAAGAAATGGGAGACAAATGGCAAACATCGTGTATACCATCAGATGTGGTCACTGTATCAACCTGTTTGGCTTAGCTATTTTTCTTTGTGAGAGAAAAAGAATTCACTTGGGAAACAAGAATATGGAGGAAGACAGAGAGACAGAGAGAGAGAGAGAGAGAGATAGAGACAGAGAGACAGAGACAGAGAGACAAAGAGACAGAGACAGAGAATGGACTGGATACTGGCAGATTATTGCCTTAAGATTCTGGACAGTGGCATAAATGAATGGAGTAAATTGAAAATCAGGAAAAGTAATTGAGTGACAGCAGCAGAGTGGCAATGGAAGGAATAAGAATTGTGTCAGCTCTTCTTCCTGTCTGTGATGGGTCTGGAGCACAATGAGTAGGAAACAGTGGCAAGGGATGGGGTAGTCTCACAAATAAGTCAAATTTCTGTGTTGGATAAAATGGAAAGAATATGAAACAATAAGATTTAGAATAAAAGGGGATTTAAAAATGGAAGCAAAAACTCTAGAGCTAGAGGTCCAGAGGAAATGTGGGAAGGGCAGATGACCATAGTTACTAGATAAGCATAGGCTCCTCCCCCTCCCCACCTTTGTGGTCTTTTTGCATTTTGTGACCCCCATGCACTCTTTGTCCCACTGACATTGGCCTCCTTGCTGTAGCTTGAGCAATGAACTCCATTTGTCAGTTTTGGACATTTCCTCTGGCTGACCACCCATATGTAGAAAGCTCTTCCACCTCATCTTGAACTCCTGGCTTCAGTGGCTTCCTTTGGTATCTGTAATGACCAACTTTGACAGACTTGGCTTTTCTCAGCAATACAAGGTTCAAAGACAGCTCCAAGGGGCAGCTAGATGGCTCAGTGAGTAGAGCACGGGCTCTGAAGTCAGGAGGACCTGAGTTCAAATCAGCCCTCAGACTCTTGGCACTCCAAGGGGCAGCTAGATGGCACAGCAAGTAGAGCACAGGCCCTGAAGTCAGGAGGACTTGAGTTCAAATCCAGCCTCAGACATTTGACACACTTACTAGCTGTGTGACCTTGGGCAAGTCACTTAACCCCAATTGCCCTGCCTTCCCCCCCTCCAAAAAACAAAATAAAATAATTTTTAAAAAGACAGCTCCAAAAGACTCATGATGGAAAAAGCTATCCATATCCAGAGAAAGAATTAAAGAGTCTGAATGCAAATTGAGGCAAACAATTTGCTCTCATTTTTTCCCTTCTTTTTTGGTTTTGCTTCTTCTTTCTCGTGATTCATTCCATTGGTTATAATTCTTCTTTACAACTTATTATTGTGTAAATAAGTTTAATGTGAAGGTATAGGTAGAACCTATATCACAATATATACAGTATTGGAGGGGAGGGGGAAAAGAAGAGGGAGGGGGAGAAAATTTGGAAATCAAAACCTTGTGGAACTTAGTGTTGTAAACTAAAAATAAAAAATAAATTAAAAAAATAAACTACCACCTTTAATAGGAAGCCTTTCCCAACCCTTCTTAATTCTAGTGACTTCCCTCTAATGATAATCTCTAATATGTCCTGTATATAGTTTCTTTGTACATGGTTGTTTACATGTTGTCTCTCCTCTTAGACTATGAGTTCTTTGAGAGTAAGGAATGGTTTTTACCTTTTTTTGTGTCTTCAGAACTCAGCACCGTGCCTGGGACACAGTAGGCATTTAATAAATGTTTGCTGACTGATCACCAATTCTGAACAATATTCTGTCATGTCTTCTCAAAAGTTCACTACACAAGGTCCATCCAATACGTCAAAGGCATTCCTTAATTTCTCCCAACATCATGAAGCCCTCTGGCTGGCTACCACTCAGTGTCACTACTGTCTCATTACCAGCCAGTCTTTTTTCTTACAATTCCTTGATGACATCCTATATACTCCTGATTTTCTTTGAATTTCCTCATTGATTAAGCATTGTAATCTGCTTATACTCACAATGTACCTTTCCAATGCCCTTTATGTGATGCTCATCTTTAGTTATTTGGAGGCAATAGAGATCCAAACCCTGCTACCATATAGCAATACTGGTAAGATCTTTGTACTAAATTTATAGGAAGATTGGGATCTCAGCAAAGGTGCTTTGCAATTCCCCCAAAGTAATCCAACTTCTTTCTCTTTTTCTTTTCAACTCTAGGCCTAACTCACTATCTTTCTTACTCTCTGCCCCAGATATTCATACTGTAGAAAAGAACTATAGGGTGTCAACTCAGATCCATATTGAAAATATGCAAGAAACATTCTTCATCCATTTAGTTTTTCCTGGGTAGATAGGAGAACCAAACTCCTTTAAATGCTTAGTCATTTCTTCCAGGAAACTCTGTAATATCTTAAAGCTTGATGAAATCAACAAAATGTCATCCACAAATAAGCATCTGAAAACCTCCTTATCTGCTCCTCATTATCCCTCCTTGACCTGGACTCTGTGCTGGATCTCTTCCATTGCCATCACTTTGGCAAATACTTTTGACAAGAGTATACGTCTATCTCCCTGTATCTTGCCTAATGTTTATTACCAGAGGGTCTCCGGATAGGTTTATTTCTGTTGGTACATCTTCCAAGAATACCTGAAGATCTTGATAAGTGGATGGGAGACTCATGTTGTAAGAGAACCTATAAAATTGCATTTTGCTATACTGAATCAAATATTTTTTTTCATAATCAGCAATAAGCACAGTGTGGTCTTACAGCATTCCCTAATTTTTCAGTCAATTATGAGATGATAAAGATGTGATTCATTGTTCAGTATCATTTTTGAAAGTATTCCCTACTAAATGTCCTCTTTAAGGATGCCCTCAGTCAATGTCTAGATGACCTTCAAAGTTTGCATAGATTGGAGTTTAGACATATCGTTGTTCAGTCATTTCAGTCATGTCTGCCTCTCCCTGACCTTTGGGGGTTTTCTAGGCAAAGATATTGAAGTGGTTTGTCATTTCCTGCTCCAGCATATTTTACAGATGAGGAAACTGAGGCAAACAGGTTAAATGACTTGCCCAGGGCCACACAGCTAGTAAGTGTCAAAGACCGGATTTGAACTCATGACGATGTGTCTTCCTGATTCTAAACCCAGTGCTTTATCCATTGTGCCACCTAGCTGTACCCAATTAGACATACAGGTCAATAGTTATTGATGGCCCTTGTTTACTTTTTGTGTGTGTGTCCATAAGGTCCAATATTATTTCCACACTTCTGGTATCTTCCCCTCCTTTAGATACCATGTTTATTAATCTCTCAGTGGTCTTACAATTTTAATATTTCCAGCATGAATCTATTCTATACTCAAGCCAACCCATCTGATTTTCTAGTCTTTGTTCCCTTTAATGCTATTTCTACTTCCTCTGTAAGCATCTCAGGGACAGTGATGTTAAAGGTCCAAGTATGATGGTTTCGTTATACTTGGTTAAAAAAATAGAACTAATTGTAACATTTTTGCAAGTCTTTTCTACTATTCTGTCTGCAGTCTTTCTTTTCCTCTTGGAATGACTTTGGGATAACTTTACTTACCTGAATCCTTGCCAAGCATGTTTTAGATAAGTATTAGTCTCTAATGTTCTCCTCTGCTTTATGAATGGAAACTTCTCATAATCATACATCATCCATCTTCACAGGATTTTGCAAAAAAGTTCATATTCTAACCTGGTGTTGTCTTTGGTAGCCATCTCTTTCCCTTTGGCAAGTAAGTCAAATGTTTACTGACTAAGGCATTTTCTAGATTCATTTGATCTTGCTGCAAATAATTTACATCAGCTGAACCTATGGATAAAATTTTTATAGTCAGAGTTGACTAATTCTCTTTTCTATTTTAGAGGCAGCTGGTTGATGCAATGGATAGAATGCTGAATCTGGAGTCAAGAAGACCTGAGTTCAAATCTAACCTCAAATATTTACTAGCTGTGTGACACTAGTCCCTTAACCTGTCTTTCCCAGTTTCCTCAACTGTAAAATTGGGATAATAGCACCTACTTTCCAGGGTTGATGTGAGGATCAAATGAGATACTTGTAAAGCATTTAGCACACAGTTGGCACTTAATAAATGCATGTTTCCTTCCTTCTATTTTTCAATTTTTTAAATATAAATAAGTCAAGGTCAGCTATTTTTTAAATAGATTCTACATATTTTTCTCATTACTATTCTTGTTTATTATAAATTCTGATCTTAGCTCTGACAAGTCTGACTGTAATGATAGCAGACTCAGCTGTATATGTTATTAGACATGTATAATATATAGCTATTAGATTTTATATGTGCATGTATATGTATATCTATATGTCTGTGCATACATATCATATGTAATGGGGGTCTAATTCATACACAAACCCCATATGCTTATTTGGCTGATGCAAGCTCTCCCTGTTGAGGTTCCTTGAGAATTTTCTTCCAGGAGAATCATAATGATTTATAAAGGAAATTCCTTGGAGAGATTACAGAATATGTATATACATTCCACAACAAGTTCCATGGCTAACCATGTAGTAAAGGGGAGGCTCTCTGATAGCATTCAAAACAGACATGTCAGTATCCACCATGGTGAACTTTGCCTCATTCTCTTTTAGCTTCATTTGGTGACTTCTTAACCCATAGCATCTAGGAAGAAATTGGACTGACCATGACAGCTCAGAAAGGCTAGAAGATAAGACAGGAATTTGAGAGTTGGCATTCCGGCTGTATTTTGTGGTCAGCACAGCATCAGTTCCCCAAGCAGCAAACTTTGGGAGTAACCTTTGGACTGCAGGCCAACATGGCTGACCAAGGACTCATCCAGTATTGATGCTGCTTTTAGACACGAATTTGGTAGAGCCAATATTAAACAGGAACTGAACTAAGGTAGGGGGAGGGGAGAAAAGGGGACCATATGTTTATTTATTCTTGCTTTATTTTTTTGTAAAAACTAATTAATATTAAGTGTATTAGTTACAAGCACCTAACAATGAGAGGAACATATTTGGTGAAGACTTGAACAAATGTCAGTAGAAGAAGAGATACCTCAGACCTCTCAAGGTACCATAAAACCTTGAGGGGAAGATATAGCATGCTTCACTCTGGGTATAAGCCAAAGCATATCCTCACCCCACCCTACACACACACACGCACACACACACACACACACACACACACACACACACACACCTTCTCTTTCTTAAATCAAGCCCAAGGGACTAATTCATGTAAGATGATCACATGTCCCTTTTATGAATATATGAGTCTGGAGAAATAGCATCATTGCGGGGGAGGGGGGTGGCCTTTAAGAGTCAAGAAGACCTCCTACACATACTAGTTTTATGCCTTTGGTTAAATCACTTTAGCTTCTTAGTCATTCCAGACAAAGCTCTAAGACTCTTAATTACAGATGATTTGCTCATCTGTACCAGTGATGAGAATTTCTGTATTGAGGAATTCCCCACACCAATAAAATCACAGGGACAAACCCCAATATCCCCTTCCCCTATGCTCAGAATAAAACCATGAGTCCAGGTATATCTATCACCAAATTAAATTCAGACTATGCACAAGTAGTAGAACTTCAAATGGATTTGGAAAGGAATACAAAACAAAGCAATTTTTCTTCATTAGCTTATTAAGTCATTTGACTACCTTGTGTTCAATGCTAAAAGCTTGTGTAAAGTTCTACTCCCTCTTTTGTGTTTTTGTTTTGTTATTCATATTTGTTGATAACTATTAAGGCTTTTAAAAAACCTTCACATTAATATTAATTGCTTAAGGGTAGGCTGAACCAATATAATAAAAATGACAATGCTACCTAAATTAGTTTATTCAGTGCCATACCAATCAAGTTACCAAAACATTATTTTATCAAGCTAGAAAAAATAACATAATTTGTCCAGAAGGACAAAAGGTCAAGATAGAATATCAAGGGAATTAATGAAAGAAATGCAAAGGAAGGTGGTTTCTCAAATTGTATTACAAAGCAGTAAGTATCAAAACAATCTGGTATCTTCTGAGACATAAAGTGGTAGATCAGTGGAATAGATTAGGCCCATAATGTACAGTGGTAAATGACCATAGTAATCAGTGTTTGATAAACCCAAAGATCCATGTTTTGGGGACAAAGGAAAATCAGAAAACAGTTTGGCAGAAATTAGGTATAGACCAACATCTCACATCGTATACCAAGATAAGGTCAAAATGTTTTGACATGACATTTTTAGACATAAATAGACATAGATACTATGAGCAAATTGAGGGAGCATGGAATAGTTTACCTGTCAGATCTATGGATAAGGGAATAATTTATGACCAAACAAGAGATAGAAGGCATTACAGAACATGAAATGGATAATTTTTAATTACATAAAATTAAGAGGCTTCTGCACAAACAAAGCCAATGCAGCCAAGATTAGAAGGAAAGTCAAAAATTGGGGGAAAGTTTTATGGCAAGTTTCTGATAAAGGCCTCATTTCTCAAATATATAGAGGACTGAGTCAAGTTTATAAGAATACAAGTCATTCCCCAATTGACAAATAGTTAAAGAAATTCAGATGAAGAAATAAAAGCTATCTATAGCCATGTGGAAAAAATGCTCTACATCATTATTGATTAGAGAAATGCAAATTAAAAAGTGTACCACCTCACACCTATCAGATTGGCTAATATGACAGAAAAAGAAAATGATAAATTTTGAAGGAAATGTGGGAAAATTGGGACACTAACGCACTGTTGGTGGGGGTATGAATTGATCCAACCATTCTGGAGAGTAAAATGGAACTATGCCCAAAATGTTATAAAACTGGGAATACTCTTTGACCCAGCAATAGCACCACTAATTCTGTATCCCAAAGATATTTTTTTAAAAAGGGAAAAGGACCTACATGTTCAAAAATGTTTGAAGCAACTCTTTTTGTGGTGTAAAGAATTGGAAAGTGAAGGGATGTCCATCACTTGGGGAATGGCTGAAGAAGATGTGGTATATGATTGTGATTGAATAGTATTTTGCTGTAAGAATGATGAGCAGGATGCTTTAAAAAAAACCTGGAAAGACTTACATGAACTGATGCAAGATGAAGTGAGCAGAACCAGGAGAACAGTGTATACAGAAATAGCAATCTTGTACTATGATCAACTGTGAATGACTTAGCTCTTCTCAGCAATACAATGATCTAAGACAATTCCAAAGGACTCATGATGAAAAATGCTATCCATCTCCAGAAAAAGAACTGATAAAGTCTTAATACAGATTGAAGCATACATTTATTTTGCTTTCTTTATTTTGGGGGGAGGAGTTGGTCTGTGTTTTCCTTCACAACATGACTAATAGAGAAACATGTCTCACGTGACCGCATATGTATAACCTATTTGGAACTCAGTTTTTTTAAATTAATGTTAAATTTTTTACATGTGATTGGGAAAAGATATTTTTAAAAACTCCTTTGTATTATTTAGCCAATTTTCACCACATAACAAGAAATATCCTGGCTAATTTAAGACAAATAGAGCTTAATAAAGCAAAATAGAAATCTTACCCCAATAACTGTAACACATATAACGCATCACCAAAAACAACCTTGGCTACAATAGCTAGCAGAATTTTCTGGCATTGCAAGTATAGACACTAATCATGCTGACAAAACCTGGCAAGTGTTATAAAAAATCATTCCTTTTCACCTTTGAAGAGAAAGGACAGGCATCACTTCAATATTCTCCTTAGTCAACTTGTCACTTTCTACCTAGTTGCCTGATGCCCAGTCTTCTGGGGGAAGGAAGACTTCCATGTTTCAAGGCCTGGCACAATGAAAAACCAACCTTGTAAAAGACCATCAATCAATGCTTGTGAGTGTGGATGGTGATGACAAAGCAAGAGGACTTTTCTCCTGGATTTCGACTGTGTAGTTTAAAATTGTCCAACCTACCGTAAAAAAAAAAAAAAAAACCTGAGGCAGAGCTCTGAGCCAATGGCACTTCATTAAAGGGTCCATGGTCCCCTTCCTCATCATATGAGGTACCCCTTCTTCCAGGGCTTTATTTTTATAAGGTTTGATACCTGAACACTCTAGAGAGTCTACACAAAATATAGCATCCCATTGGTTGACAGACACTGCTTTGAGGGCCAAAAATAATGTATCAGCCCAAAAAAATGGTATATCAGCACAGGGGTCTCAGGTTGGGCAAAGCATGGGGCATCTCCACTGACTAAGTGGTCATAAGATGGTCATAAAATGGTCACCTGCTCGTGTTGGACAAGAAAGAGTGGTCTGGAGGCACAAAAATAAGTTGGGGGATTTTCCATGTAATTGAGTCCCCTCTGCCAAGCTGGGCTTGGTCACCATAATAAAGGAAAAACAAGGGTGGAGGGCCTTCAGTTAGCTTCCTATGATTAAGCCAGTGAACTTACAATCTACAATTCACTGCTCTGGGGCCTAATATATAGAACTTATAATCACTACTCCTACGGAATCATATCAAACTGACTAATACTGATTGCAATAAAGTGGGGGGGTCTCAATGAATCATTTCTCACATGACTCAATTTCCAACTTTGTTGCAAAGCACTTATTTCTGTCATCTTAAGGGGAGATTTCTAGATGTAAGCATCCTGATGGGCTGTCAGTAAGTCATTTCCAGTCATGATGAAACAACAATAAAGTGCCTGAAGTAGTTGAGTCATATTTTGTTTTGTTTTGTATTTTTTATTTTCTTTTACTTTGCTTTTGTTGAGATATTGGTGGGGAGAGCAGTGTAATCAAAACATGAAATTTTATCCATGGGAGAAACTCCCTTAATCTTAATCTTAAATCTTAAAAGATATAAATCTAAATCTTAAGACTTAAATGTAAATCTTAAAAGATTGTTTAGTGCACTCAGAGGTTAAATGACCTGTCCATGATCACAGCCAGAAATTGTGACAGGCAGGACTCCAGTTCAGGTCTCCTTGCCTCCAAGGACAACCTCCACTCTCCCAGAGACCAGAGCAGGGGTTCTTAATATTTTAGAGAAAGACCCCAAGTATAGAGAGGGCAGTCACTGGGAGATAGAATAAAAATAGCTGGCCTCCTCTACCCTACCCACCCTTCTCCAAGAGAAACCTTAATTACTTAGAAGAATGGAAGTAGGCAATTGGGGCCAGAGGTTACTCTGCTCTCCTCAGAGAGAGAGGGTACCAAATTCGAATTGTATCAATCTGCTCCCTTAAATATTTTTAATCTAGGATGAATTATCAGGTTCAAGCTGACTTCTGATTGTTTTGTCATTTTGAGGGTAAAGTAGAACCCCAACCTCTATATCCAAGGCTTGACCCCTTTCTTATCTAATACCAATTCAATACCGGTAATGAACACACATAGGAAATAGAAAAGAAACTTATTTATCCAAATCACAGTAAAACGGAAATCACAGAAGGTCTACATAAGAGAATATATACCAGACAATGCAGAGTGAAGGAGCTCTCCCATTGGGAGCAAGATAACTCAGTTCAACCAAGAGAGAGTCCTTGATTTCATCCAAGGGGAAACTTCTTGCAGTCTCTAAGCTGGGAATAGGGACATGATGGAGAATGCCAGCTCCTCCCATGTTTTCCCAAAGTCTTTTCCTTCAGCAACCTGAAGTTGGGTTGGCCTCTTCCATTTTTCCTCTCCAAAATGGAAATCAGAAGTGCCTGAAGAGACTTGAAGCTTGAAGAGTCCCCAAGAGGACTCAAGAATGCTGGAGCTCTCCTGCTCTCACCATCTCTGTCTCATCCTTGGTACAAGGTAAGGCATTTTCCTCTACCAATAAGAAAAGACTTCTGTATCAATGGGCTTTAGGATAAAGGTTACAACTTTTTGTGTCATAGACCCCTTTAGCAGTTTGGTGAAAACTATGGTCTGTTTCTCAGAAGGATATTTTTAAATATACATGATAAAATACATAGGATCACAAAGGAAACCAATTCTATTGAAACATAGTTATCAATTTTTTTAAAAAATACAAGTTCACAGATCCCAGCTTAAGAATCAGGGCTATAAAGTGAGTCTACACCCTGATTCAGCAGCTTTTCTTGTTCCATGAAGATAAAGGAGAGACAGTATAACTTGTATCTACATGTACAACATACCCATTAAATTATAAACTCCTTGAGGGTAGGGATGGTTTTTTGCCTCTTTTTGTATCCCCAGAGTTTAGTGCAATGCTTGGTACATGGTAGATGCTTAATAAATATTGATTGACCAATTGATAGCTAATTTTTGTTTTCAATTCATTCAAAAGGAAGGAGGAGAAATCATCTAATCAAACAATTGCTTGATTTATTGACCTTTAAAAAAACCTGAAGTGACCAGTTAATCCCATCAGAATTACATGATGAAGTATATCTCAACAAAGCCATAGATTATATATTTTTAACATATTGACCCAAATTTTGAAAAACTTTTCATTGTGTAAAACAAGCCTTGTCTGGAGAGAAGGAACAGGAGGCAAGTCCGTCAAGATCTGAGATCTCACTGCTGTAAGAGACTCTCATTGTGGGGAAAAGTGCTTCTGTAGGTGAAATTGACACTCTTCTGATAACTTATAATTTTAGACAGCTGCCTTGGAGCATAAAGAGATTGAGCTACGGCTTACGGTCAACATAGCCAGTAACTGTGAAAGGCAAGGCTTAGGCCTAGGGCTTGTGGAATCCAAGGTGAGCCCTCTGTCCAATTTTCCACTCTGCTTTGTCTATATATTATATTAGATGACAGAACAAAAAAAATAAGCTAAATTTTCTAGCTCAGAACCCAAAAGGCATTCATGCAATAGATAAGAATAACCAGATAAAAAGAAAATCCACTATGAAATATGATTTATACTTATATGTTTAAGGACTGTTGTGTTTAGGCAAATGTAAATAAGAAAAATCCTGGAAATTTTCTCAAGACTAATTAATAATAATAGATTAAATCTGATCAGTTGGAATATAAGTAATCATATAATGCAGATTGCTATGTAGATGATAAGCCCCTGCCCAAACAAAAACATTTTCTTTTTTCCAGAATGAATCAAATATTGTTATTCTTTATTTATCCTCTGCTCTGATCTGATGATTTCCTGTCCTTTGTTTTAGTTTAGTGTGGAATTCCCATGTTTCATAAGCTAATATTTAGAAAAGAAATATCATGTGAGGTTCTCTAAAGCAAAGAACACAATTTTACAAATCCCAAAATAAATAAAAGATGCAAGCAACAATCACAATCATAGTTATTATGGTTAGAGAGTCAGACCCTCAATTCTTTGGGTCAGAGAGCAGATTTTTGAAGGAAGCCTTCCTTTAAAAGGTTTCCAGCGGTGAGAATACATGCACTTAAGAAATACAATTCAATCCAAAAAGCATTAATTAAGCCCCTGCAGTGTGCCAGGCACTGTACTAGGTGGTGGGGATACAAAATCAAAATCAACCAGGTGCTGTTTTTGTTATTACCAGAAACAGCACCATAAATAAGAAGGTCTTGCATTTGTGAAGTCTTAAAAACACTTTCACAAGTCTGATCTCATCTGATCCTTTCAATGACCCTATGAGATAAATAGGAAATGAAAGCCCAAGGAGCTTAAGTGGACTGCAATGAGTTTAAACTTATCATGCAGCCGCTGGTAGGGGTGGGGCAGCACCCCTGCCCGGGAATCCTGTAGGGTTTATAACTGCTTCCCTCTACCCCTCCTAATAGAGATAGAGTCAGGATAAAGCTTCCAAAGGAGCTGTGAGAATTTATGAACTTGAATACGAAACTAGAAAAAGAGAAGAGAAACACAACTTGTGTATGTGTGTGTGTGTGTGTGTGTGATACACAAGGGTATGGTTTTACCCATCCAAACAGATCATGTCATTTAAAAAGATGTTATGTCACAGATTTGTCTTAATGGGAAGGGAAGTTGGGGTGAGCTAATGCTAATTTAGTTACCTAAATATACTGGAGCAGTTGCCTTTTCTTTATGAATAACTTGAGTCTTTGCTTGTAAAACACACAAATGAACAAACCAACACGATATTAGTTGAAGCGTTTTGGAAGAGTCTTGGTTAAACTGCGCTGCTGTGCTTACAGCTATAACCAAGGCACCCTACTTGTCAATGGATCAAGGGCCTGGCCAATAGAAGTCTAGTCCCAGAGTCTGTGAATCATGCCCTGCCTACTGCGAACCCATGTGGAAGAGCCCAGGGGGCCTACACCTAGAAAGATATGATGATATATAGTGGAAGGACCTCACTCTTTGATTTGGAATGTTCACACATTCTGTAATTGCCGCTTGATAAAGAGATACCTGCCAACATGCTTCTGAGCCAGAATGGGAGTACAATCGAAAGACACTCCAAAGAGAAGCTTTTTCTTCCTGCTGGCTGTGTCAAGTGAGGAGGTAAGGTCTGCTGTAAGCCTTCAGTCACTTCATCAAAGCCTCAACCATATGACCCACAAATGCATGGCCCTGATGTGGTGTCTGTCTCTGTTGTCTATTGTTCCTGATTTTAGATGCAGGTGTATTGGATATATCTGCAAACTTGTAAACTTCAAAAGATCAGAGTATTAAGCTCCAGAAGTCCAGGAAATGAAGTCCATGTGGAGATTTTCCAAAGGCTGGGTGACCTGACTGATCCAGCATGGGTCGAAGGTAGCCAAGAGAGAGCTATAGAGATTCATCCACAGGCCATGCCAAATTTGGAAGTGAATTTGGTGGGACAAATGCCACATAGAAAGTGCTTTAAGTTTTAGTCTACTCTCCCAAGTGTCCAAGGTAGTGTAAGAGAGAATGTGTTTCAAATGTTGGGGGGAATATGCTTTGTAATATCTCTTCTTGCTATATTTTTGCTGTAAATACCATGCTCTGAAAGATATTTAAGTCTGGCTGACTAAATTAGCTCGCAACTAATAATATTGGGGAAAATAAACAAGAATGGGACCCCAGCCAATAGCATTAGAAAAATACTTCCTTGATCCCTCAGAGGTAGCCCAGAACCTTAAGGAGGAATTTTGTTCTAGGAAATTAAATCCATAGTGTGGGCTACAACAGGTAAGTGATTCCTTTACATTACTAATTACAAAATCACAGAAATTCAGAATTGGAAAGGACTTCAGAATCTATCAAGTATGATCCATAGAGGGAAATATTCATGTGAAATATGTATGTATACACATTCAGTCAATCAGTCAAGCATTTATTAAGTACTTACAATTTGCCAGGCACTGTGCTAAGCTCTATAAGCCTCGATCCTGACCCTTAAGGACTCACATTCTAATGGGGGAGACAACATGCAAAAAACTATGTATGTATCATATATGATGATGTAAATGAGAGGCAATCTCAGAGAGAAGTTACCAGCAATGAGCAGGTTGTGTGGAAGAGGGAAGCCGGAAAAGGTCTCTTAAAGGAGGTGAGATATGAGCTGTCTTGAAGGCATTTAGGAAGACAAGGTATGGAGATGGGAGGGAGAACATTCCAGGCATGAAGAACAGCTAATAAACAGGAATATTGGGAGAAAGAGTGTCACATTTGAGTGAGGAAAAAAAGAAGGCCAGGGTTATTGAATCATACTATGGGGAAGAGTAAAGTGTAAAATGATTTCAAAGGTAAAAGGGGGCTATGTTATGAAAGGCTTGAAAAAGCCAAATGGAATTTTGCTTTGTTTTATCCTGGAAGTAACAGGGAAGCACTGAAGTTCGTTGGGTTGGAGGTGACATGGTCATACCTGTGCCTTAGGGAAATCATTTTGGAAGCTGAGTGGAAGATGGGTTGGAATGGGAAGAGACTTGGGTCAGGGACACAACCCAAAAGGCTACTACAGTAGTTCAGATGTAAGGTGATACATGGCTGTAGCTAAGGAAATAAAGAGCTGTCGTAAAGGATGAGTCTAACAGCCTTAGTCTATGGGGTAGAATAGAGCAAAATTAAAAGTGTGTACTTTTGATGGTTTCCTCAAACATCACTCTGAAAGTCACTCTTCATTTCAGAAATAAATAAATGAGTGAATGGATAAATAAATGAGAAGGAAGGAAAAGAGATAGATAGACAGACAGATAGAAAGATAGACAGATAGATCCAAAGATACTGAGGATTGTGAGCTTGGGCAACTAGGAGGATAGCAGTGCTTTGAACAGTAATAGGAAAGCTGGGAAGAGAGAAGGGTTTATTGGGGAAGATGAGTTCTACATAGACATGTTGAATAAAATGACAATGGGACATCTAGTTTGAGAGGTTCACTAGATATTTGGTGACATGAGACTGGAGGTCAGCAGATATGTCAAAGTGGATAAATAAGTCTGACAATCATCTACAGAGAGATGAAATTGAACTCTGAATCACCAATTGATAGAGGGAGGAAGAAAAAGGGCCTGGAACAAAGTTTTGAGGCTCACCCCTGATTAGTGGTTGTGATGGGAGTGGGGGTAGGGGTGGTGAGATCTAGCAAATGAGAATCAGGAGTGATCAGATTAATAGGAGGAGAACCAGGAGAGATTAGTATCTTGAAAACCTAGAGGAGAGCATATCTAAGGTGAAGAGTTATTGGCAGTGTCAAAGGTTGAAAGGATTTTAAAAAAAACGGAGAGATCAATGAGGATGAGGGCTGAGAAAAGGTCATCAGATTTGACAATTCAGAGATCATTGTTGCCAGACTACAATGGTGACAGAAAGTGAGAAGAGGCATTAAGTTAGTTTGGCCATGAAAGAGAAGAGATATAGAATGATAACTAGTGGTGATGGATGAATCAAGTGGGTGTTATATAAGGAGGAGAGGCATAGGCATGTTTGTAGGAAGCAAGGAAGCAGCCAGTAGACAAGTAGAAATTGAAGATTAGTGATGGAGTGAGTATGAAAAAAGTGGCAATTTTTTGGAGAAGACAAAATGAAAAGGTATCACTTGTGCATGTAGGGGTGTTTGCCTTGGCAAGGAGAACCACCTGTTCATATGAGACAGGGATGAAGGAGGAGATTAGAGAATGGGGGAATTATCTTAGAGATCCAAGACGAGGAGGAGGAAAGATAAGGAAACTCTCAGTCTATGGGCCCTTTTGGTTTTTTGCATGTGAAGTATGAGGCAAAGTTTTCAGCTGAGTGGAGTGAGGGGGTGCCATGGGAGGCATGAAGAATTACAAAAAGGTTTGTAATTGTTGCTATAGTGACTGGGATAGCAAATCCATTAAGGAAGCATAAAAAGATTTCCTTGTCACAGTGAGGGCCCAGTGGAAAATTATGTAACATAAATGTGTAGTGGACCCAGATAGTAAGGTTTCATTATGTTCCCCAATTATTCAGTGACAGATGAATAGAAGCAAAGTCAGTAGATGCTAAGAATAATACAAAGTTGGGGTGTAGCAAGGAATGACAAGATAAGGGGGACAAAGGACTTGAATGCTGAGGATAGTGTAGAGTTGAACTGGTTCACCAATGGGTCAAGATAGGAAAGGAAGGAGATTGTAGTCAACTTATGGATGATAGTTGCAGGGCTGGGGGGGGGGAGGACACTGAAGAGTGCAGGGGTTGGAGGTCATGGTAAGGATGAAGAAAATGGCTAGAGGTGTATAAGGCAGAGGGAAAGATGGAATGATAAAGTATTATGATCAGATAAGGAATTTTGGAGTTCGCTAACCAGGGAATAAATAATCTGTGGGTGATGGCAAGACCATCTCTGTAACTGAGATGAATTGCAGGAGTAGGTCATGGGAATTTAGAACACTGAAGAAATGGGAAGTTAGGATGTTTGAAGGACTATCAATATGAATGTTGCAGGTCCCTACTGTAAGGGCAGGTGTTGGGGTGGAGAGAACAACTGTGAATCAGGTGCTCAACTCAGTCAAGGAGAAAGGAGAATATTTGGGAATCAATAGATATTAGCTGCCAGAATTCTGTGATAAATTTGGATTGAATTAGTTTACATAGTCAATTGATGTTAAGGAAATTTTAAACGAGCTGTACCTGTGCTAGTACATATACTTCAGTTATTTAATTTAATTTATTTGAATTGATACAGTACAACATAATAGCCTAAATATTGTTTCTACACTAAGGAAAGCATGTGTTAGAAGGCACAAGTATAGCCTAAGGTCTGTAAGGAAGGCCATGAGATACTGTTATATATAGACTTTTCCCATTAGCACATTAATAGGATGGATTTATCAAACTGTTACTTGTCACCTTGGGTGGCAGGGAGAGCTTGGCCCTGAGGGAATGAGCTGTAGGATGAGGGGAAGCTGAATTAGGAGGAATGGAGGAGGAGGAGGAAGTCACAGAATGGACACAGTAACTAAGGACAAGGGGCTGAACTAAGACATCCCTATGAGGTTTCTGTGCATGAAAGAACCAGGGCTGAACCCTACTGGACCTCATAAGCTAGCAATTTATTGGTGGAAATCTATAAGGTAGTTAATTAGATTAATAGGTAAAATGTAGTATGAACTCATCCATTCATGTTGGCCAAAAGGGACATTTGAATTAGAATTAGTGTGTTTGGGGAACAGGAGCAGGGACTTGTGTGCTCCTGAGATGCCCCCCAAAAAGCCAGGGAACAGCTGGATCAAATGGTAGTTGATCATACCAACACTTAAATGGTTTAAGAAGCCAGATAATAATCATTCTTAAGCTGGTTCATCCTGGACCTGACAGCTCTGTACTTACTCAATGATGAAAATTTAAAAATAAGGGTAATGAATACAAGGATGAGTCAGGTTTGGGCTGGGAGGTGTAATTCAGCTAAGAACCCTCGGTGCTTTGTCCCAAATCTCCTTATTTATCATTTAGGGATGTAGAGATATTCCTGAGCATCTGTTAGTCTGGAACTGTAGATTGTGCTGCTCAATATATCCCCATGACCACACTAGTATTGAAGAAATAAATGGTGATTGAAGCTGGAGATCAGATCTAGCTAAGCTTGATCTCTACTGGCTATCCCCAGAAAAGAGTTCTCAGCAACAGATACTAAATATCATATTTCCTCCAAGCTAGTTAAAAATACTGGGCACTCTTAATTCATACACTGCCAGTGCAGTGAGAGGAAAAGTTAAAGTCACTTTATCTGGAATTCCAATTCTTTTAACACATGGAAGGCAAAGAACCCCATTAAAACCTAGCAACTAGCATTTATACATGGCAACCAACTTTCTTTTAAAATAGCAGAGTCTACTAATCAACAGGTATTCATTGGATATCCACAGAAAGCCCATTTGAGTATTGGGCAATGATGCCAGCAACTACTTAAAAGCTCAGTTCTTTAATAACAAACCAGAAGGTGAATTAAGATAAGCCCTTTGTGGGTATAGGCCAGGGAGAAAGAATTATTCCCCAAACCCTTAAACAAAGGAAGTGTAATTCCAGGGTTGCGACCTCATTTAACAGCATGGTCTAGGGAAATCGTGCACATTAGTGAGCAAACTAAAAACAGTCAGAAGGGTACGCTATTCATGAACTTTGACAGGGCGGTACAACAGAAAGAATGCCAAACTCTGTGGTGGCAAAGAATTGGAAATTGAGGTGACGCCCATCAATTGGAGAATGACTGAACAAGTTGTGGTATGTAAATGTAATGGAATGCTATTGTTCCATAAGAAATGATGAGCAGCTGAATTTCAGAAATACTTGGAAAGACTTACATGAACTGATGCTGAGCGAAGGGAGTAGAACCAGGAGAAAATTGTACCCAGTAACGGCAACATCGTGAGATGATCAACTATGATAGACTTAGCTCTTCTCAGCAATACAATAATCCAAGACAATTCCAAAAGACCCATGGTGCAAAATGTTATCCACATCCAGAGAAAGAACTGATGGAGTCTGAATGTAGATCAAAATGTACTATTTTCACTTTATTTTTCATAGCTTTTTTTTGTCCTTTTGTCCTGTTTCTCCTTTCACAACATGACTAATAGGGAAACACGTCTTACTAATATGGAAATATGTACATATATAGCCCATATCAAATTACTTACCATCTTAGGGAGTAGGAAGAGAGAAAAAAATTGGAACTCAAAATCTTATTAAAAAGAATGTTAAAATGCCTTTACGTGTAATTGAAAAAACAAAATACTATATAAAAAATAAAAGGGAAGAATGCTCAATTTACAGTTAGGAAGACCTAGGTTCAAACCTTTATTCTCATACCTATTAAGCTTTATAACCATGAGCAAGTCACTTAACCTCTGTGAACCTCAGACCCCTCGTTTTTAAAATGGGGATAATAATTCCTATAATACCTAATTCTTGGAGTTTTTGTAGGGCTCAAATAAGATATACAAAACATTTAACAAACCTTAGGGCAGAGGTGTCAGCCCACAGCACTCCTGACTGTCCTGGAACCAGACTGAAATATAGTTGGGAAATTTTTAGCAAAATAAATAAAAATATAATAAAGCATAGATAATATTATATTATAAAGCTAATTCAATATGTACTTATGAGGTTTTTTTTATATATATGGGTTAGTGGCCTCTGTTTCTGTCTGAGTTTGACAACACTGCCTTAAAGCACCATATCAATATGTAGAGAATGTCTCCATAGACAGATTTCATTTCTCACAATGCAGGTGAGCAAAAAACCGTCATTCACTGGGGAAAATTCTCTGGACTACACTTCTTAATAGGCTGTGTGTCAGGCCAACATGTGGCAATGTCACCTTACATATACTCTGATTGAATCAGGAGACACTTGAACATGAAAGGTTTCAAAAAATAAGTCTTAAATAATTAAAAAGCAACAACTGTGGGAGAGATGACAATAGTGGGAAGAGACACGAAATAAGGCATGGTTATGGTGTCCTGAAATATCAATATCTCTTCCAGATTCTGATGATAGCTGTCTTTCTTTGCTACCAAGAGAAGTCAACACTGTTTTCTAGCGCTATACCAAAGTTCAGGCAAGGGATTAATCTGGACAGCTTCAGACCATAATCTTCAATGAGGTGCTGAGAATGAGTGAGCCATATTCTCTCTCCCACGATGTTGAAGGAACAGACATTAACTGGAGTGTTTAGTTAGTGCTTCCTTGGAGGGTTAGGAACAGGTAGTCATTTGATATGGGTACAGAGAATTTACTCAGAGAGAATGCAGGTAGATTCAGTTCTCCGTTGTTTACTTTGCTGTTCTGGTTCATTAAATGCCTTTTGCACTGAATGCATGTATCATTTGGCATGGTCTGACATAAAGATGCATTAGTCAGGACTTGGAGCCACAGTTTGGAATGGACTATAATCCAAAGTGTACTCTGAACCTGGGCGTAGCCGAAAGGGATTCTCTAATTATCAGCTATTATTATCATCCCCTTTCAGAACAGTGTCTGAAAGTGCATGAGCCGGTGGCCATGCAGAGAAGCATCCATGGGGGAAGCAGATCTACCTGGGAGCCAGAGTGAAGCAAAAATCTAGGAAAATGAGAAATCTTTCCTCTCTGCCCTCATGGAATGCAGATTCCCTAGCATGGCAAGGGGGCCAAACTTTGTGCATTTCCCACATGTGCATGTATATATACATATATATACATATATATGTGTATATATATATATATAATATATATATAATTTGTTGTTCAGTTGTTTTCAGTCTCATCTGACCCTTTGTGACCCCATTTGGGGTCTTCTTGGCAAAAACACTGAAGTCATTTGCCATTTCCTTCTCCAGCTCATTTTACAGATGAGGAAACTGAGGCAAACAGGGTTAAGTGACTTACCCAGAGTAAGTATCTGAGGCCAGATTTGAACTCAGGAATATGAGTCTTCCTGACTCCAGGCCCGGCACTCTGTGTGCTATGGTGCCACCTAGCTGCCCCATATATGTTAATAGCTAGCATTTATATACTGTTTGCAAAGCTCTTTGTATACCTTACCTCATTTGATCCTCGTAACTACATTGCAAAGTAAGTGTTATTACTACACCCTTATTGTAGAGGAGGAAACTGGGTGTAAATGAGATTAAGTAACTTGCCCAGGGTCACATACTACACAGTGCAGGTACATCATCTATGTTACCTTTCCCTGCCCCCCCAAGACGTTATTCTTTAGAAAGGATCATCCTTTCTTTTTCTCTTCTGCTAATTTTTTTTTACAACAAGCTGTTTTACTCAGTAACAGGGCAGTAAATAATTACTTGCTTCAACCAGAAATTTTTGGCTGTCAGTCCAAGACCTTTGGGCCCGAAGCCGCATATTGACCTTTGCTACAGAGACTGCTATAGTCTCTGAATTCTGTGAGACACTTATTAGGAGAGAGGAGGACACTTTACAGAAGACCCAGAATAAATAGCACAGTGATTTATCTGGTCTTTGGTCTGTAGAATGTCAAAGGAAGGTATGGCTGACAGTTCACAGAGCAATCCAAGAGGCTAAAAATGCCCAGTTTCTTCCTCTGTAAAATAAGGAGGCTGAACTAAATGATTTCTAAAGTGCCTTAAAGTTCTTACAAATTTCTATAATTTATTCATTTTATTCTAATCCATAGAACAATTTGGAAAACTAAGAAATTTCCAGAAAATCTTAATGTCTTCATCTGATAACTTGTTGACAATGCCATTAATAAGCAGAATCAATTCCCTTTTCCATTTTTTGCCTCCAATTAAATTTCCCAAGTAACACTGAGCCCAGTTCACTCCTGTTTTGAGGAATTTATATGTAAAGATCAGTTTTCTGGAGCCTAACACATTTGTCTCCTATGACATGGAGGGTCTTTATTCTTACATCCCTGGAGAATATAAATGAATATATAAATATATATGTATTAAGCACTTACTTCCCAGCCCTTACAGCAACTTTGGACTCCACCCTCGTTCCCCAGGCTCTGATAAGTGAACTCTCATCTTACCTTGCCAGGAAGCAGGACTCCATACCACTTCTGCACCTCTTCTAGCCACATGAAGAGGGAAAGGAGGTCCAGCTATCTTTTAGGTACTGTCTTCCCTCATTAGAATGTAAGCTCCTTACTCATAGTGAATTATTTCATTTGGTTCTATTTGTATTCACCGCATTTAGTACAGTGCCTGCAGCATAAATGCTCAATCTATCTATCTATCTATCTATCTATCTATCTATCTATCTCTATCTGTCTATCTATATTTATCATCTCTCTACCACCTATCCATCTCTCTATCTCATGATCATCTATCATCCATCCATCTTTATCATCTATCACTTATCAATCTATCATCTCTCTATTACCTATCCATCTATCATCTATCCATCTACCATCTCACTATCACCTATCCATCTCTCTTTCTCTCTATCATCTATTCATATATATCTATCGCCTATTTCTCTGTCTATCTATCATCTTTCAGTCTGCCAAGCACTGTGCTCAGCAATGAGGATACAAACACAGAAATTAGGAGCTTACATTCTAACAACGGGAGCCAAAACCTAAGGAATGGTGACCAGGGAAGGTTGCAGCGGAGGGGCTAGAAGGCAGGAAGGGAGCACACATGGTGAGAGGGCAGGAAATGAGAGATGATGAAGCATAGCCCTTGGGAGTTTAGAGCTGAGCAGTTTAGCTCCTCCTCCAGAGCATGGCCTCCGGAAGGACAGTAGAGCAGAAGCAGCAGAATGGGAAATAATATTAGATAACTGAGCTCAAATTGTGCTGGATTACACAGGCTTGCTAGAGGAAAATCTTGGACTACTGAAAACTAAAGTCGTAAATTTCATTGTTGTGGTTGTCCCTCCTTTGACTTCGAAGAGGACCAATGACATGATGCTGTAAGGGGTGATGTCTTGACTTGCTTATGAATCGGATTTAAGTGAGGCAGGGTTGCACAAAGTCATCAGCCTCACTCTGTCTTCCAAAGTCATGGAAGTTCAGTGGTAAGACAAAAGTCAAGATGACTGGTAATGCCTGGGAGGCAGTGAATGACCTTGGCACCTTCAAAACTCTAAGCACCCCACAGCACCTTTGTGGCCACTGGAACAAGTTGTTCTTATCTACCTGTTCTGCAGGGGAAGTCTTCATACACTCCTAACTCAGTGATGGGCTTGAAACCTGTTGGTTACCCTCAAACTGACTTAGCCATTTGCCAAGACAGTTTTACCAGGGTGCAACAGCTGTACATGCTACAGTTTCTTGGAGCCACTGATGAGAGTTGGGTGACACCAAAGATGGATGAGCATTCCTGAAAAAGGTTTGACAAGCCCTCACACCAGAGGTGTTAGTTCTCCTTGAACACCCCATACACCTGGGTCAGATAGTTCATAATCAAATAATCCTATAATAGGAAGAAATCTCAATATGTAGGAGAAAAGTCTTTCCTGCCAGTGACTGCACTAACTAGAACTGAGTGAGGGGTAAGTAGGCTTCTCCCTTTTCCATCTGCCAGAGAGTATGTAATATATGAAAGAAAAATTCCAGGAAACTTAATCACTTCCATTTGGATTCTTAGGAAGATTCTGAACATCACCTGGCAAAATAAGATACAAGATACTGAGGTCCTTTCTCCAACTAAACAGCCCAAGCATTCGAACCCTATTGAAGAAAGCACAACTCTGATGGGCTGGCCACATTGTTTAAATGCCAAAAGTATGTTTGCCTAAAAGACTATTTTATGGAGGACTCACATAAGGCAAGCACTCACAGAGAGCTCAGAAGAAGCAAGTCAAGGACACTCTCAAGCTCACTCTAAAGAACTTTGGAATTAATTGTGAGACATAGAAGACACTGGCACAAGATCTTCCGGCATGGCATGCTGGCACCAAAGAAAGCACTGTGCTCTATGAGCAAAGCAGAATTGCAGCAGCTCAAAAGAAACATGAGATAATCAAATTTAGAGATGTCTCCACTCCAAGTGTTCATATGACTATTTCTGCCCTGTGATAGAGCCTTCCAAGCTCATATTGGTCTGATCAGCCACATTTGCACACCCTGTACCTTGACCCCAACATAGCAAAGTCACTTTGGTCATCTTTGAAAATGAAGAACAGCCAACAAACAAATATATGAGAGAAGGCTAGAAAGGAAGCTGGGAAGTTCTTAATGCCAAGCTGAGGAATTCATATATTTGCTGGTAGATGTGGGGAAAGACTGGCCAATGAGGGCCCAGCCCTTCAACCACTCAAAATCTGCTCTGTCTGGTGCCAACAAACCACATGGAGCAGGCTCAGCCCACTTCTCGAAATACATGATGACGCTACCCTACTCCAATTCAGTGTATGTACAAGCATGCTATGACTGTTTCCTGACTAGTTGCTTTATGGTGGAGAGAAGCCTTTTAATAGACTACTGAGCCAGAATTGAGTGCGTATGCAAAAGAGTCTAACAGAAGAACGTGACTTCTATCCTGCTGTCCGTGAGCTGCAAGAATGACCCTCCGAGCTCCAGAGGGGAAGTGGGAGGAAAGGGAGTGCCTTTCTTTTTCTCTGAAATGGTCCATATGCCTGTGTCTGGGATGAGGCCACCTCCTATTTGTGTCTTCTTTACTTTCTGTAGTACAGGACTGTGTAAGATATTGAAAAGTTGTAGGAGCTACCAGAGGTCCAGCAGCCAAGCCTAGGAAGGCACCAGTCTTGAGGAAATGGTCTGTTTTACCCAACCCAGCAGTGACTCAATTGGACCACTGAGATGTCATACCCTACAAGCCAATTCTTCCATTGGCTATACTGTACCCCGAAGTGAACTTAGTAGTGGGAAAAAATGTTTTTAGCTACAGTTAAAGTTTGAGCCCACTATTCTTAGGGACAGAGGTTTAGGCAGTGAGTGTGCCCCAGCTTTGGGGGAATGCTTCTGAACTTTGTTACTAGCTTCTCAGTAAACATTTCTTTTTAAAGGTTAATTGGGGTGCATTTGTTAATCAACATTGAGTAGAAATCAAGTACTTAAACTGATAGTGGGGTAATCACTGATTTCAGGAGTACCGAGGAGCTATTAATCAGCATAGGTGAAGTGATACTGGGGGGTATATATGAGAATGGGGGCTTGAGCTGATAGCATTAAAAGCACCTCACTGGCCCTCCAAGGTACCCATAGCATTCTGAGAATAAATGGGACAATAGCTGGCTCAGGGCACCTGAATTGCCAGAGGAGCTAGGCTAGGAGAGAGCCCCCAGGTTATGCCTACATGTATGCCTATAAACAAATGGCAGCCGGTGGTGAGTTTTGAACAGAAGAGTAACACAGTCAAATTTGTAGATTAAGAAGGGGAGAGAATAGAAGCTGGGATGCCTGAAGAGAGGTTCCTCTTGTCTGTCTCCTTCTCAATGAAATACATTTTTCTTAATATTAAGTGAAGTTTTGCAGAAAAACAAATCTATTTATGAACTACCATACAATAGGCAGCTGTGATAACAGATCACTAAGTAGGCTACATTCACTTAGGAAAGCGACTAAATCCAGGAAAGTACGCTGAGTCCCAGCTCCAGCTTAAGCCTCATTCAGTCCTAGAAACCGGTTGAATTGGCATTCATGTCTTTTGCTGCTGTATCAGGAGTTATATCAAATGAAATAATGTACTGTGCCACTTTGAAAGTCTTAAAGTGTTATGTAAATATATTCTATAATTATTAATTATGATTATCTCATTCTCCTCCTTTTCAATCAGGTTCAGAAATGGCTTTGGGATAAGTTGCCATGCTATTATTCCTCTATACATGCTGTAGGGACTGTTGTTGACAGGTAATGAAGATAACTGCTTTTTCTAGATGGATAAAAGTATTAATATGTAAGTTCACCTCTGCAGACTCATTGAAAGTGTACTTCAGTACAGGGCAATAGAAACAAAGTCTCCCCTCTTCTAATATGTTGTTTCTTTTAACTTCCTTGGCCAGGTCTCTATACTTAGAAAGCTTTTAAAAACATCTATTAAAACAATGTCCTTATGTTTTTATGAATCAGTGTTATGTCTGGGAGACTTGGGGCAAAAGTTCAGTCTGTGACAATTGTCTGGTTCCAGTAGTTTATTTTAGGATATTTTGGGATCTGTAGTTATAGAATGGGGATTTGTCATCTGTTAGCCCATAAAAGATAGTGAACTTCTAATATATAATTCTAATCACCAGATCATATCTTCCTAGGCAGACAGTGGATAGTAAATTTTAACAACCTGTAATGATGGTTTGCATTTTTCTCTACCACCTCTTTGCATCATCTACATTGATCATTAGGTATGGATTCCTTGAAGATAGCCCTTCATCACTTTATAGTTATAATAATCTGGTCCTGAATTACCACTATAAACACCCCTGTTTCTACAAATATTACACCTGCATGGTAATCATTTGTATAATGTTTCTTTACCAACGTATTTATGGTTGGCTGAGGTCACGTGGATTTAGTCCCCGGGAGATGGATGGAAATCCACCCTTTTGATTCCACCCTTGGATCTTAGTTCTTTGAAAAGTTCCACCCAGAGGTGTCACTTTAGGTTACATTCAACAAATCACCTTCATCACTTCTTGTCTAAAATATACCAGCAGCCTCTCACTTGCTCTCCTTGCCTCAAATTTTTTCCACTCCAGTCTATCCTTCACACAACCACCACACTGGTTTTCCTTAAACATGGATATGACCTATATCACTTTCCTACTCGATCTCCCTATTGCCTTAGGATAAACTATAAACTCCACTATTTAGTTTTTAAAGATCGAGACCTGGCCCCAATCTATCATTCCAGTCTCATTGTACGCTACTCTTTCTCCTGCATTCTGCAATCTAGCCACATTGATCTTTCTCTCTGCTCCTCAAGCATGGAACTCTATTTTCAATCTCTATGCATTTTTCAAATGCCAATCCCCAAGACTAGAATGTCGTCCCTTCCCAGCTTCACCTCAGAATCCCTCTATTCATTCAAGATTCAAGGTTCAAATACCACCTTTATGTGAAGTCTTTCCAGTTAATGCTCCTCCCCCAGGGATGGGCTAGTAAATAGAAGTCATTTTTAGAATTTTGGCAGAGAGCTCCTGAGACCCCAGGGAACCTCCTTGCTGACTATTTTGTAGCCTTTCTGGCAGTTTTTATTTGTTTTTTTCTTCCCTAACTGCTTTTAACCACCTTGAGCACTGCTTCTACCTGAGGGCAAAGGAATAGATTTTAATAAATGGGCTGTTTGTCTGAACCCTCGGGCTCTGAGTGATCGATAGATCACTAACAAATCACTTAACAAACGCTTGTTGATTGATTGGGTTTTACAATTCTGAAAAGATGCCTCAAAATTGGTGTTTGCACTTTTGCTTTGACTCTCCCACAATGCTTGAGAGTACTCTCAGTCTTTGTACTTGTAGGAAAGATTGTGCTTTGCCCCGGGGTTATCTTTTTTACATTGTTTTCATTTCTGAATTGGTGACCAAATTAGGCTCTCGGTGGATGTGTGTGGGCTTGAGGGCAACCTTGTAAATCTGAGGAGTCTGGCGATCCTGGCTGACACCAGGAGAAATTCCTGTCTCAGAGGCAACAGCCACCGACAAGAGGACTGGCCAGAGGTTGATTATTTTAACAGCTGACATACTGAGAGTTGTTTAGACAGTACAGAACTAAGGTGAAATGTAAAATGCCAAATTAGCGATCCCACAGATTTATGTTCTGATAAGTTTAAGTATCAGCCCCCCATGATGCTGGCAATAAAAATGTTTAAGTTAGTGAATCTTATTTTAGGTTTGTCAGTGCCTGCTTTTGAGAGGGTTTTGGTTTTAGCATTTCTTGTGTGCTTAGGAAAAAAAAATACCTGTCCCATACTTTTTCTTCCAATTCAGCTTGTATTTCAGAATCTCTTAATATTTGGTAACATCCTTTTTCTTGATATCTTTATGCTTAGTGTGTCTTGCCTGGAGGAGACCAGGTATTTGTAGGTATTGACTTCATCTGTATTGTAAATTATACAGATTTATAAATTTATATATATAATATATATCTTTATAATTATGTATTTATAATTTTATATATATTTATAAAATTGTTATATATGTATAACAATAATATATATTGTTATAAAATTATAACAGTAATTTTCAGTGTCCTAGTTGACAGTACCTTAAGGGGCTATATCTACCAAAGGGGCCAGAAATGAAACAGAATGATCAGGCAAACATGACGGTTCAAGGAAAGGGAATAATTATGGTGTGGAAAGAAGAATATGTCTCAGTGACAAAGCCTGCCATTGAGTCCACCCCATTTTTTTCTTCAGCAATGAGGTAGTTATGAGGAACATGATGCACCCTATGTAAACCTGCTGATATCTCGGCCCCACCAAGAAATGGAGAGCAGGATGAGAAGCCTTAGCCAACAACAGCAAAATGAGCAGGAAAAGGAGCTGGAGAAAGAAACAGTGGCCCAGATCCACAATTAGGCCCTACTCCAACTGGACGTTGACCCTTTGGGAAACCATGAACAGAAAAGCAGATGGGGAGGAAATATCTGCTAGTCTCCAATATACTACTACTACTACTACTACTAATCTCTAGTATGTATTAAGCACCTACTATGTGCCAGGCACTGTTGATTCTCACAATAAATTATTATCCCCATTTTATAACTGATATAACTGAGGAAACTGAAGCAAAGAGAGGTTAAGTGACTTACCCAAGGTTACAAAGCTATTATTAGAGGCCAGATTTGAACTCAGGTCTTCCTGATTGCAGGTCCAGTTCTCTAGCCACTGTTCCACCTAGTTGCCACATCTGACGGGGAGGTCAGAATCTAAGTACATTAAGTGTGTTCCCGAGTTTGGAGTGTGCCTGCAAGATGGCTGATAGGTACCTGGAAATTGGTACTCACCCCGCATGATCATTTAAAAAATATGTTGAGTTTTATTCCTTTTGTTTCATTGATCATAAGTAATGAACTATATACAGTGAAGCTGGGCTTGTCAAACTATATCCACGCCTTCATTCCATGCTCACTCGATGAAAGGTCACTGAAATGCATCATGAAAGAAGGAATAAAGGCAGAGTTTCCAGTGGTTGGAACCTGAACCAAGAGTCTGATTAGGTAATAAAAAAAAATGACGCACACCCTAGCCTGAGAAGATCACTACCACCAAGAAAGGAGCAGAGCTAGGAGATAGAGATTGTCAGTTCTTTGGAAACCCACAGAGAATCTGTTATTTTTCCTCTGCCACCATTGGAGCAGGTAACCAGCACAATTACTAATGCAAGTATGGGAGAAAGAGCCCCTGGCCCTCATCCTCAAAAATCAGGGGGAGGTACCTGGGCATCAGTGATATCCTTTAGGTTAAAAAATTTCAGAGGGGCTGAACGAAGCCCAGGAAGTGGTTTTCCTACTCTTGTGCAAGACTTATCTTCAAAGTTTCCTTGTAGTCCATTCTCTGTCCTAATGGAATGTAGGATAGCAAATTCAAAAATAACTTATAGATCTTTATTTTCATGATTTATAATTGTTCACAGTGCTTGAATCGTAAACAAGTCACGTGTCATTTGGAATCTTTCTAAAGCTGATAATTAATTTAACATACTGGTTACTCCAAAATAAAAAATTCAACTTAGGATGTTTTCCTTTTGTTATGAGGCATTACTAATAGACCTACTAAGAAAGGTGCCATATATACCAAAATATCTTTATAGTGGCAAAAAAAAAACTAGAAAAAAATGTAGACACCCTTCAATTGGTGAATGGCACATGAAAGTAATAGAATATTATCATGCTCTAAGAAACAATGGATACAATAAGCACCAAGAACTATCAAAAGACCCAAATGAACCAATACAAAATATGAAGTACAACCAGCGAAACAACATACACATGACTCCAACAGTCTAAATGTTAAGAACCACTACAAATAGTTGAAAATGAAGGTTGTAAAGAATGAGATTGGCCTCAGAGAAGAGATATGAAAAGATACTTCCTCCCCCTAACTCTTGCAGAGTTAGGAGTCCAGAGGTATGGAACATCTCATATATCATCAGATTTTTTAGCATATTGTTTAGTTTTGCTGATTTCTTCTCTTTCTCTTTTTCTATTTTCTTTTTTTAAAAATTATTTGTTATTTAAGATGGGCAAGGAGGAAGGGTACAGCAGGAAATTTAGGCAATGTCAAAATAAGAGATATCAATAAAATTATATACATATATATATTATATATAGGCTATTGCAATAGATGAGAGAAGTGATGACAGTCTGAACTAGAATGATAGCCTTGTTAAGATAGAGAAAGGGATTATTGTGAGAGAAGAAGAATTAACAAGACTTGGGGCCAGAATCATAGAATCATGGATTTGGAGCTAGCTGGAAGGGACTTTAGTCCTTTGGTCATTTAGTCCATGCACCTAATTTTAGAGATGAAGAAACTGGGCCAAAGGAGGTCAATGTATTGCTTGATGTTACAAAGAGAGTAGGTGGAAGACTAAGAACCTTAACCCAGGTCCTCTTACTTCAAACTCATCACCCTCTACATCTTATCATGCTGTCTCCAGTTGGGTTTGAGGGGTGAGGGGGAGAGAGAAGAATGGATGGATGAATCTATGAATGAATGAATGAATGAATGAAATGAAACTTTTGCCAAGTATGTGCCAGGCACTATTATGCTAAGTGCTGGAGATACAAATATAAGAAAGCAAGACAATTCCTGCCCTCATGGAGTTTATGTTCTGAGGGAAGACATGGAGTTTATGTCCTGAGGGAAGACAACACCTAAAGGGGAGCTCTGAAAAGATAGGAGATGGGAGTACACACAAAGCAGCATGATTTAGAAATGTTGGTCATGACAGTGATGTGGAGGCCTAATTCCAGGCAAAATATGCTAAAGCTCTCCTATTCAAATGTAGGGTGGATCCAGGAGCAGAGTTCAAGGTTCCAGTGAGACAGGGATAAGAAGGAGACAGACAATGGCCAAAGTGCAGGTGATGTGGTTTGAAAATGGTGGCCAAGAAGTGGCCACTTAAAGAAAATCACTTTGACAGCTGTGTGGATGATGGACTAGAGAGGGCAGATAATTGAGACAGAGACCAATTAGGAGGCTACTGTTGTACTCTGGGTGAGAAGTGATGAGGGCTGAACTAAGGCTCAGTTGCAGGAGATGTTATAGAGAGAAAAATGGCCTTATGTCACAACTGACCAGATATCTAGGGTGAGGGAGAATGGGTGTCAATGATAACATGAAGGTTATGAACCCCAGATATTGGAAGAATAGTGGTGCCTTGGAAAGAAATAAAGAGGTTTGGAAGAGGGGAAGGGAAAAGATAATGAATTTAGTTTTGGACATGTTGAGATTGCAATGTTGCTAGGATACCCAGTTTGAAAGCAATTAGCTATGTGGACGGAAACTTAGGAGAGATGCTGGAGCTGGAGACAGATAGATAGATAGATAGATAGATAGATAGACTATATATGTACACATGTGAGTGTGTGTATATACATATATTTGCATACAGATGATAATTAAACCCACTGATTCCCAAGAAAGTGTAGAAAGAAAAGATGGCTTAGGATAGAACCTTTGAGAATACATGCAGTTAGGAAATGATAAGCCAGAAAATAAGATGGCGAAGGAAAAGAGAGACAAATAGAAGGAGAACCAGGCAAGAATAGTGTCACAAAAACCCAAAGAGGAAAGGGTATCCCAGAAGGCAATGTGGTCAACAATATCAAATGCAGCAAATAGGTTGGAAAAAAAGAAGACAAAAAAACCCACCAGATCTAGCAAATAAGAGATTGTTGATAACTTTGGAGAAAGCGGTTTTAATTGAGTGATGAGGTCAGAAACCATATTGTAAAAGCACTAAGGCAGCTAGATGGTGCTGTGGATAGAGTGTTGTGTGACCCTGTTTACCTCAGTTTCCTCATCTGTAAAATGACCTGGAGAAGGAAATGGCAAACCACTCCAGTATCTTTGCCATGAAAACCCCAAATGAGTTCAAGAAGAGTCAGGCATGACTGAAAAATGATGGAACAATAAGAAAAGAGAGAAGAGAAAGTGGAGGAAATGGGGATAGATAACTTTTTCTACCAATTTGGCTAAGAAAGGGGTGGGGGAAATACAAAGAGGGAAATTGATCAGGCGTTATGACGCATTCCTAAATCCCAGCTGCCAGAGAACCTAAAGCTGGTGGATCACCTGAGCTTGGAAATTCTGAGCTACAACAGACTGAGCAGACCAGGTGTCTGTACTGAGGCTGGCACCAATAGGTGAGCCCCCAGGAGCAAGGGACCACCATGCTGCCTAAGGAAGAGTGAACCAGCCTAGACTTGAAATAGAACAGGTCGAAGCTCCTGCATTAATCCATAGTAAAACTGGGCCTATGAGTGGCTGCTGCACTTCCAGCCTGGGTAATATAGGGAGACATAGTCTAAAAAAAAAAAAAAAAAAGAGAAAAAAGAGATTTGAGAATTGAGCATGTTTGAAGACAATAGGGAAGAAATCAGTAGATAGGGAGAGGTTGCAGATGAGAAAGAAAGAGAGAATAACCAAACAAAAGCTTTTCATCTCTCCTCCCTTCCAATCCATCATATATAAACACTGCCAGATTTTCCCGAAGCACAGCTCAATTATGTCACTCCCCTAGCACTATGTACTGAATAAAGGCCAAATTCCTTAGTTTTCAAGGGCTTCCAAAATCTTGCCACAAGCTATCTTTCCAGCCTCATATCTCACTAACTCTCCAACAAGTCCCAGGTGAAATGATACTTCCGCAATGATTCAGATTAGGGAGATCAAATTCACCAGCTAATGACTCAACTCTCTCCTTGGGCTTAGTAATGTCAATAGGGCCTCTGAGCAACCCTGAACAGAGATAGAAAGCAGCAGGAGACTTTGCTAGAGGATTGGGATGTAGCACTCCATTTGAATGCTATTTTCTCTTTCTAATGCTTATTTTTATGATTATTCTACTTTGTAATTTTCCAATCATTACAAATGAGAGGAAAATAATCATGGGAGCATAGCTTTAGAGCTGGAAGGGACCTTGGTGATCATAGATCTAGGGCTGGAAGGTGCCTTGGAGGTCCTTATTTTACAAATATCTGGGCCTCTCCGAGGTAAGAAGGGGCAGAGCCCCAACAGGAGTTGGGGAGACAGCAGAAAGGCAGTATCACATCGTCACTGACTATGCCCACCACTTATCACTTCTCTCAGGCTCCAGGGTGACCCAAATTAATGCTGACACTCTTCTCATTGAACTTCATGATTGGTTTGACAAGGAGGCATCCTTTCTGCCCGCCCTGCTGCTGAGGAGTTCGATATCACCCCTTCTGGGGCTAGGTTAGTGCATTCTTCTCGCCCCCCCCACCATCTCCACCCCGTGCAATCAGCTTTACATTTCTTTGCTGCTTTTAAAAATATGATTATTAACAAATGAAAATAAAGACTGAGGGGAGTTTTGTTTTGAAGTAGAGGTTTCTGCAGAGTCAAATAAAAGAGAAATAGGTAACATACAAAAGAAATGCTTTTTTTATCTGAAGTATCCTGACCTATCTAAAGTGTCCCATTTAGCTCTAGATTTTTGTTTATAGTTTGAGGCTGGTCAGGAGAATGTTTTAAAAGACCATTTTTCTAAGAGAGAGTTTTATTTTCTACTGGAGACCCACAACCAGAATGTGCTACTAACAAACAGGAAAAAACGACTTGGAAAAAAAAGATTAAGAAGTAAATCCTCTAACAGGAAACTACTGTATAAATCCATTCCTTTTTTCCCTTTAATTATACAAAAAAAATCAGTTACTTAAAAGCACCTAGAGATACTGCTACAAATGAGATTGAGTAATATTTAAGCTGCTGATTTAATGAACTTACTCAAACCCACAAATAATTTTTTCATTTCCATCACAAATAATTTTTCACTCTAATAGCTCCCAAAATTACAATGGAAGAGGGAGAGCAGTGGGAGGAGGTGAGGATACCTGGAATTCAGCTCAGCACTCTGTCCATAGGAAGGATTCAACATAGCCTTGTTAACTGGAGGCTACACCTGATATGGACAGCAAATTGATGAAGTAAATCCAAATGGAACACCAAGTTCAGAGAAACAGCAATGCACCTTTAAAGAGAAGCCCTTGGTAGAGCTCCTCAGTCTAGGTTTTTGTCCTTCAAAGTTGACTTGTTTTCCCCTGAACCTGACATTCCATCTCATGCCTTTGTTCAGAATTCACTCCCTCCTCACCTCAGTCTCTTAGAATCTTTAGCTTCAACCCAGCTAAAATTTCACCTCCTATTAAAAGTCTTTCCTATTGCCTCTAATTTTTAGTATTCTCTCTCTCCTCAAAATCTCTCGTATTTATTCACCTGTGTGAATGTCATTGCCTCCATCTTCTCCCCAGTAGAATATAAAATACTTGAGATCAAAGATTGTTTTATCTTTGTATCCCTAGCACACAGCACAGTGCCTGGCAAACAGCAGGTGCTTAATAAGTGCTTGTTTTATTGAATTGAATAGATCAGCCTGAATTCTTTCACTCACACTTGGGTAGGCTACTCTGGGACTACCCTTTCCTACTAAAGGATAACCTCTCCCAGATTTTCACCCTCCTAGACAGCTGTGGCCTATGTAGGTCTGGGAAAATAAACTGTAATAGGCCTTGAAGGTCTGCTGCACCCTGAGAATTTTGGTCTTTGATATCTGCATATACGTGGTTAAAGTAAACATTTTTTAAAAACAAATATTTATTCCACCCAGCTCTCTTAAGAATCTTATCTAAATGGCTATTATCCCTTGTGACGTGCTATACCTTGGTAAATAGATAAGTAGAAGCAATTGCACTGGATTTTATTAGAATGTAAAGTTCTTTTTCACAGTATTTTGGTATCATGTGAGAGAACCAATGATCAAAACATAAAAGAGGGACATGGACCATAAAGCCAAAATAATTTCTCCTTCAAGGGAGTATCTTTGAAACGAAAGCATAAAAACAATCCCAAAGCACATTAAATATAAAATAAATTGCTAGCACTGAGAATAATTTGAGCAACCCTAATAAAGAATTGCAAGGAATATTGGAGAAGATTCTGGGCTTGGAGTCAGAAAGACTCAAGCTCCAATGATACTTTTGACATATGACCCTGGTCAAGTCATTTAATCTCAATGTGCCTTAAAAAACAAAAGTCATAGATGAATTCTGTTCTGTGTGGGTAAACCCAGTCCAGGAGTTTCCTGTTTTACTGAAATCACAAATTACTTGTGGTAAGATTTAAAAAAATTAGTTTAGCAGGATTTCCTGGCTGATCTATTAAGAGTCATAACAGAAAATTAAGGTATTTGAGTAAATATATTTTGTAAATTAGCCTAAATCATACAAAGTTGTTAAGGGTCTCAAAAGATCATTCAAATGCAAGAGTTCTTTACTACATAAAAAGCCCTTCACAAGACTTCTACCCCAGAGTTTCATTTTGATCTGTAAGTGACCCTGTGTATTGGCTTGTACCAAGCTGGAAATATTTCAATTACAGTTCTAGAGATGGACCATATTCGGCACCCAAAGCTCAGACTGGCAACCTATGTAAAAGGTAGAAATAGTAAAATGTCCCTCAGTTCTGTATGTTCTTCAGTGATAGTGACAGCTGTTGGAAAAGAGGACCCTCTTAAGAATCACAATTTTACAGGCAGATTTCAGAAAAACCTGGAAAAACTTACATGAATCGACACTGAGTGAAGTGAGCAGAACCAAGAGAACATTGTACACAGTAACAGCAACATTGTGTGATGACCAACTTTGATAGACTTAGCTCTTATCAGCAATACAATGATCTAAGACAATTCCAAGGGACTTATGATGGAAAATGCTATCCATATCCAGAGAAAGAACTATGGAGTCTGAATGCAGATTGAAACATACTGTTTTCTCTCTCTTTTTTTTTTTCTTCCTTGAGGTTTTTCCCCTTTGTTCTGATTCTTCTTTAACAATATTACTAATGTGAAAATATGTTTAATATGATTGTACAAGTATAGACTATATCAGACTGCATGCCATCTTAGGGAGGGAGGGGAAAAAATTTAGAACTCAAAATCATATAAAAGTGAATGCTGAAAACTAAAAATAAATTTTAAAAATTTTAAAATTAAAAAAAATCCATAAAAAAGAACCAGAATGCATATCTGAGCCACCAGTTGCTGGCTTTCTATTTGTGAGAATAGGTAATACCAAAGAAGTGATTGTTTTCTGTCTCCTCATTTTACTACTTAAAATAACAGATGATTACTTCAAAGTTTTTTTTTTACTTTCTGTCCTTTAAAGCTATTTTTACACCTCTCTTAATTAGTACCAAATCCAATTTTCTCCAGATAAAACAAGATGAATTTTTTTAAATGAATCAGTTTTAGTTATCATAGAGTTAAGAATCACATTTTAGTTAGATTAGTTGAGAATTAGTTTTAGAGCACCTACAAGCATCAATTTAAATGCTGTCATTCTTGATGTGTCAACAAGTTGCCACCCCACTGAAAGAACCGAACAACTAGCAAATTGGTATTCTCTGTGCAAGTGAAAGCAGAATACATAAAGAAGGTGCAGCAAGATGGAAAGATGGTACACAGGTTTTCCTCAGAGACAAAACAATAAGGAAAAGAATGGCGGAGAACTAAGAACAGTAGGGGGAAAACACAACTGCATGTAAGTGTAGCATGAGAACCAGCTGAGCCAAATCCCTTATAAGAGCATTTACAAATGAAAATGGAAGGAGAGAAAGGCAGTGTGGAGTACAGCAGAGGCGTCAAACATGCAGCCCATGGGCTTTGTGGGCACAACTCCCAATGTGTCAGGCAATGTGTTAAGTTCTGAGGATGCAAACACAAGGAAACAAAACAATCCTTCCCTCAAGAACAACATATAAAGGAAGATGGAAAGTGATAAGGAAAGAATAACACGGCAAAGTTGCTAGTGAGGAAATAAAATAATCTGGAGGTTGATTCAAGATAAGGGTCAAGTAAGCATGGCTAGGGTCCTTCAAGAAATGGTGATCTGGGTTAGGAAGACATGAATCAGGAGAATAGCTTCATGGAAAGAATAGGGAAGGGGCAGGATGTAGAAAGGTTAAGGCCAAACTGCCCAGTTTCCCAGAATTAGCAAAAACCCACCTTTCTGAGAGGTTTAGAACATACCTGAGAGTCTTCTCTGCCACCTACTGCTTGGAAGACCTGAATGGGGTGGGGAGTAAGGTTTCCATCTTTTTCTAGGAGCTAAGTTGAGCTATTAGGTCTCAAAGAAGAGCTAAATTTGGAATAGAGTTGAGCTTAAGGCTCAGAGATGAACCAACCTGGGAGCATAACTGACCTTAGAGCTTAAGAGAGACCTCAGAACTTACCCTGCTACCTAAAACCTGCAAAGTAGAGAAATACCTTAGAAATCCATCCAAGAGAGTAGACCTAGAAAACCTCTAAAGATACTAAGCTTACACAGCCTCAATAGCGGAGCAACCAACAGCCTTCCCAGGAGGAAAGCAAGAGGCCCAGAGGTAGAATGATCTAGGGGTAGCAAGGAACAGAAAATTAGCCAACCAATGAGAACAGAGAGCCCAGATCAATGAATTCTTGTGTATCCTATCCCTGAGGAAGACAAAAGACAACATCAAGGCCCACGATCCCAAGTTGTGACCTGCCCTAGCAATACGTTCCCTATTCATGTATTTCTTTGCTATGGTTCTGTAATTTTTACTCATTGTCTCCAACATGGACACTGTGTGCATCAATGAAAGAGAATCCCTTCATTTATGGGTGAAATATTATGCTGTTCTTGTTGTGGTTGCTTTGTCTTCTGTTTAGTAAATGTTTCTGATTAAGAGTTAAAAGAGTTCATCTTGGCTGATTTGTTCAAAGGGAATCACACTTGAATTACAAGTGTTAGTAGTAAAAGCACAGTTCCCCCAACACCAGGGTTACCTGTTATCCTGAGAATGATTTGTAACAGTGTGCCTGTGTGAGAGTGTGTCAAGCCAGAGAGAAAGGATGGTGGCACTGGGGAGGGGGAAGGGGGAAGGAAAGAGTCAGGTGCCACGTCTTATGCTACATATGCTTAAAAAATAAAACAAAAAACAGTACAATAGGGATTCACAGTTTACTACACGATCTTTTTCTCTTCTTTACATATGGAAATGTTCATGGTTGTTGATGATTGTCAAGGTCATATTTGTCATGGTTGTCAAGGACGTAATCTTGAAAATGAATTTAAACTTTTAAAAATAATTAAATTGTGAATAGAGAAACACCCTCAAAGAGGAACAAAGAAAGTTTCTGTCTGAATAGACCAAGATGGATCACATGAACTGATTTAAATTTTTAAAAGTCACAGAAGATGGAATCAAGGGCAGGTAGCAAAAGATGAATAAAAAACATGGCACAGAACTTATTTCCCCTTTCCCATCTAGATCTCTTTTGTTTCTGCCAAACTACCAGAGCGCTTTGCACATAAAAAACACTTAATAAATTGTTGCTGAAATTGTGACATTCCCTGCCTTCAAAATCCTACTAAAAATGTACCCCCCTGAAGACTTCTCATTAAATCCTCCTTGACTGACTAATTTAACCAGTCTGGCAAACCCTTTGGCACTCACAGTTACACCTGCAAAATTGTAATTAACGTACCTCCATACACCCCAAGCTTGTTAGCTCTGTGACTTATTTTAGACTGAAAATGCCTTAGGAGGCAGGGACTATGCTGACCATCGAATTTCCATCACACATTTCAGTACCCTATACTTAGTGTGTAATTGGCTAAAAAACCAAAATGGTTATACACTTATGTATTGTCTAGCCGGATTCTCAGCTCTCTCTCTGGAAATCTCACCTATCTGGAAAATAGCTGAGAAATAGAAACTAAGTCAAAATGGTCTTTGAGCAACAGATGTCACAAAGTCCACACACCTAAATCTAACATGAGGCAGTGTGAATACAATGGAAAGGCATTCTGAACCTGAAGTCACAGGACTTGGGTTCAAATCTTGCTCTGCTCTGTGGCCTTGGAATATTTAAAAGAATCTCTTTGGGCCTCAGTTTCCCCATATATAAGATAAGGGGGTTGGACTAGAAGATCTGCCTCTGGTATCTATGAATAGATCTATGATCCTGTTCATAGGAAAACATCTAAACATTTCTCTTTCAAAGAGTGTATCTACCCTTACTTCACATATCAGAGAGACAGAAGCATGCATTTTAAAGACCTACTAATTTGCACCAGGTACCATACTACGCATTTTATAAATTCCTCACAACAACACTGGGAAATAGGTACCATGATTATTATGATTATCACCCCCCATTTTACCACTGAGGAAACAAAAGTAGGCAGAGGTAAGTGACTTTACTCAGGGTCATAAGGTTAGTAATTGTCTGAAACTGGACTTGAACTTGAGTCTTCCTGATTTCAGGCCCACTGTTCTATCCATAAAACCCCTTAGCTGCCTCTATAGTCCTTAAAACTTTGGCTGTCTTCTTTCTAAGCCCAAGAAACCATCAGAAAGTTTGCCAGGGGCTACTACAAGGATGGGGTGCAGTGTGAACTTTATAAATACAGAATACTCAAGGGGCACAAATAGATGCCAGCATATAGTATTTTAAAAGTTTTCAAGATGAATGATGTGTGGGTCTTTTTTTTATTCAATCAGAATCTAAGGATGGCAAAGTCCCTTCATTTACCTAGTCCAGGAGAGGGAGGGGCAGGGAGGAGAGACCTCGTGATTTGCAGATTATCTACAAAATCCTGGTTTCAACATAGATTTTTATGAGCTGGAAAGGCCCTCAAGAATCATCTAGCTCAACCGTATCCTTTTACAGATAAGGAAACTGAAATCTATAAAGTCTTATTTATAATTCCACCTGCTCTGCCTAAATAGCTTCTTTTGGTGTCACAGAGACATTTTATTTACACTAATCCAAGGAACAGAATGTATAGACTTTGTCTACACCTGTCCAAAAAAACACCTAGTTACTCCTATCAATTCAAACAGCTAATTTGGTGAAAAATATCAATCGGTCCAGTCTAAAGAATCAAAACAGTTGTTCTAGATACTGCTTTAATTTCCTAATTATATCCCGTAGGTAACAGCTAGCAACCTAACAGAGACATCAGGTCTCTAGTGTGCATATGTGAACTATCAGATGAAATTATCATTAGGGATGGCAAGATGTGAAGAATAAGATTGTGAGGCTGAACCTTCACTGTATTTCCAACTGGAACTGAGCCCTTGCTATCTGCAGATGACTGACTGCAAGACCTTCAAGAGTCATTTAATATCTCACATAATATATTCTAGTTAGTGAAAGAGAATCAGTTTAGCAACATGTCCCATTGGACTATTAAGATCAGAAAATTATGCTTTATGGGGAAGGGGTACATGCACTGGACTTGAAGTCAGAAAAATTACAGTTCAAAACTTGCCTCAGATATTTACTAGCTGTGTGGCTTTGGGCAAGTCACTTAACCTCTGTCTGCCTCAGTTTCCCAGACTGTAAAATTCAGATAATAATAGCACCTACCTCCCAGAGTTGTGAGGATCATATGAGATAATACAAGGGCATCCCAAAAGTCTTAGTACAGGTTTAAGTTCTCAAAGCTTAAAACTTCAAACTATTTTAAATGAGAGCTTAAACCTATAGTAAGTAACTTTTGGGATATCCTGTATATGTAAAATTATTTGCAAACCTTAAAGTGCTATATAAATGCCAGCCATAATCATTCTCATCAACATCATTATCGTTATCATCACTAATTGGGATTTTTATAAAAAACTTCAAAACCATGCAGAGGACAGCCTTTCCTGAACTTTCTTTCCCATGGTGAGCTCATTTTCCCTCAAGGGGTCGATTATTAGCTCCATGAAGATGACCTCGAACACTTTATTACCAGCCTTAATCTCTCCCCTCAGCTTCAGTCCCACACCTCAACTAACTCCTAGATATCTTCTCTGGGTTGTCACCTCAAACTCAAACTCAGTCATTTTGACTATTAAAAATAGCTAAATTTACTACAAAGGACATATGAAGGAAGATGCTATCTGCATCCAGAGAAAGAAGTGATAAATAGAAGTATGTACAGAATGATTTTACACACACACACACACACACACACACACACACACACACATATACATATATATATATATATATATATTTACACACACACACATAATTTGTGTCTAAAGATAACCATATTGGGGGGGGGAAGGGAAGAAAAAAAGAAAAAAATTTACATGATAACTTTTTAATATACTTAAAAGGAATAGCAAGTTGAAAATAATAGATTTGAAGTTTCATTACAATCATCTTTTGTCTTGTATTATGTTATGGAACTACTTGTTTTATTTCATAAATTAAAAATAAAATATTTTAAAAAAACAAAAACAAACTCAACATTTTTAAAAGCTGAGTTCATCTTTCCCCCAACTCAGCCCCTCCTACCAAATATCCCATTTCTATTGGGAGCACTAACATCCTCTCAATAAGTCTTGAAATACTAGTCACTTCAATCCCAGAGGACTAATGTTGAAACATACTATCTGCCTCCAGAGAAAGAATTAATATTGATAGAATACAGGCTGAAGCATGCTATTTTTCCCTTTCTTTCTTTAATTTTTTCTCTTATTCAAATTTTCTTGTACAAAATGAATATGGAAATGTTTTACATAATGGCACATGTATAACCTATATCTGATTGCTTACTGTCTCAGGGAGGGGGAGAGAAGGGAGGGCATAGAATTTGGAATTCAAAACTTTAAATAAAAATGTTTTTAAAAACTTTTTTAAATAGATCACTCTTTAAAAAAAAATAAGTATCAGTCACTTTTGTCTCTTCCTCTCACCTCCTCACCCCCATATGCAAACAGTTTCCAAGTTCCGTCAACTCTAGCTCCATAGCATCTCTCACAACTGTCCCCTCCTTTTTTCAGGTTCTCATCACCTCTCATCTGGACAATTGTACTACCTTTCTAATTAGTCTTCCTGCCTCCAGCCTCTTCACTTTCCGATCCATCCACCACACAGTTACCAAAGTCATCTTCCTAATCCACGGGTCTGATCATGTCACTGCCCTGCTCAAAGCCTTTTTAAGTTAACGTCTTTCCAAGTTCTCACTCTGAGTGATCACCCATTCAGTGAATAAGGCCTGTTGAAGAAGTGAGTCAAGGGGCCCCTTTAATAAAAAAAAAAATCAAACTGGGCAGGGAAGACCTTCAGGCTTGCTGGTCAAAAGAGAAACAGTTACTATTTACACTCACTCTGAGCCAAGAGGGCTCAAAAAGTGACCATTAAGTGGTATTTGGGTGGGGACCTATCCTTTTCCAATCAATGAGATCCAGAGTGAAGGCTTGGTCTTTGAGAAAGAAATTTAGCCAGTAAACACCAAGATAAATAGTTGGTTTCAGCCATCAAAATTTACTTTCCTTTGGGCAGAACACCCTTAAGTAAGGGTATGATACCCCATTTCCAGAGAGGAGAAGGGAAGGGAAGGGGAAGGGAGGGGAGAACAGGACAAACTGAGTTGCCCAAATGGAACTGGCCAGCTAGAGCCCCATTCAAGCAGCTTGGACTACTCACAGGTTGTGGTTTATCCTTCGCTCTGGAAGAGGACCATGACATTAGGAAGATGATTTCATTTTCTGGTCATACCTACTTCAAGAAGCCTTTCCTGATGCAACCAATGCCCTATTTCCACAAACTTCCTTGCATTTACTTTGCATATGGTTGTATATATGCATGCTGTTATCTCTGGTAGAATGTAAGCTAATTGTGCCTCGCCTTCTCAAAGAGGAAGAGAGTGGGAGAGAATTTGGAACTCAAAATTATAAAGAATACAGGTTAAAAGTTGTTTTTACATGTAATTGGAAAAAATTAACTTTTTTTTTCAAAAAGAAGATAAGCTATTTGGAGGTATAGGACTATGAGTCTGGAGACATGACCCCTAGTCCCAGCTCCATCAAAGATGACTAAGTGTGTGTCTGCATGTGTGAGAGAGAGAGAGAGAGAGAGAGAGAGAGAGAGAGAGAGAGAGAGAGAGAGAGAGAGAGAGAGAGATTGCAATCTTCCCAACTATAAAATGGGAATGATGCTTCAGAGTTGTTTTTGAAGTCTAAGTGAGATTGTATATGTGAAAGTTCTTTAAAATGCATAAAATACTGAAAAAACATATGGTATTTTTATAGAAGGTGCTATACATAATAGTACTCCGTGCTATCTGTAGAGTAATACCTTAATGCCTTGATATTACTAAAGTTTGTCTTCGTGCCAGAAATTAGAAGCGAAGCCACCAGAGTTGAGAATGACTCTTCTTGCCCTGCCAAGACTCCGCCTTGGAATATTCCCACAGTCCATTGTACAAGGGAGACTCACTCTTCCCATTCATGTAAAACTCCTCAAGAGGACCATCTATAATTAGTGCCCCGTCTTCCTTTTCTCTCGCTCTCTTTAACTTTCTGCAATCTGGTTTCCCACCTCATCATTTAACTGAAACTAATATCTCCAAAGTTACTGGTCATCTCTTCATGGCCAAGTCTAATGGCCTTTTCTCTTCCTTGACCTCTCTGAAGACTTTGACAGTGTCAGTCGCCCTCTTCCCTTTGATATTCTCTTCTCTGCTTCCTCCTCCTATCTGTCTGACTGCTCCTTCTCAGTCTCCTTTGCTGGATTTTCATCCAGGATGTACCCAATAACTATGGCTATCCCCGCAAGGCTCTTTCCTGGCCTCTCCTCTCCACTCTCTCTCTACTATCTTGCTTGGCGATCTCATCATCTCCCAGGGATTCAGATGCCATCTCTGTGCATATGATTTCTATATCTAGTTCAGTCCATTTCTAATTTCTCTCTTGACTTCCAATCTGACATCACCAACTGCCTATTGGACATCTCCAATTGGGTATCTTATACATTGTCCAGAACTGCACTCTTTTTATTTCTCCCAAAATCCTCCCCTCTTCCTAATTTTTCTATCACTGTCAAGAATACTGTCATCCTCCCAAATCATTCAGGCTTACAACTGAGTCATCCTTGATTCCTTGCTTTCACCTGCCATAACCAATCAGTTGCCAAGTCCTACCCTACCTTCATAACATCTCTTATATATGCCCACTTTTCTTCTCTAACATTACCACTGCCATGGTACAGGCCCTCATCACCTCATGCCTGTTTTATTGCAATAGTTTGCTGGTTGGTCCTCAAGTCTCTCCCTACTTCAATCCATCCCCATTCAGTTGCTGCAGTGATCTTCCTAATATGCAGATCTGGCCATGCCATCTTCCATTTAATAAACTTCAGTGGCTCCCAATTGCCTCCAAGATCAAACATAAAATCCTCTTTTTGGTTTTTAAAGCTATTCATAAGTTGATCCTTTCTTACTTTTCCAGTTTTCTTGTACCTTATTCCCTTCCAAGTATTCTGTGATTGAGAGACACTGACTTCCTTGCTCTCTTCCACAAGAAACTCCAACTCCTGATAGCAGCCATTTTCATTGACTGTCCTCCATGCCTGGAACTCTTTTCCCTTCTCTACCTCTTGGCTTCCTTGGCTTCCTTCAGATCTTAGCTGAAGACCCACTTTCTGCAAGGAGTCTTTCCCAATGCCCTTAATCTTAGTGCCTTCCCTGTAAAATTATACATCCTGCTTGTATGTTGTTTGTACATAGTTGTTCACATAATATCTTCCCATTAGACTCTGAGATTCTTAAAAGCAGGGACTTCTTTGGCCTTTCTTTATATCCCCAGATCTTAGCACAGTGCCTAGTATATACCTGGAGCTTAATAAATGTTTGCTAACTTGACTTAACTCCATTGCCATCTGACCTACACAGAGCTTTATTTGAACTACATGGAGCTGGACACTTCTCCCCACCCCCAGCCCAGCAGGTGCAACAATATACCCTCCTAAGCCATAGAGGGTGGAAGGGTCACCCTCTCCAGGATCCCTGGCTTTTCTGAGACAGCTGGACAGCTTTCATCAAAGACTCCCTTCTGGAAGCCAAAAACAACATTTTGTGTTTTGCTTTGTTTTCTCAGTTGAAAAACTGTGTAAAGAAAAGTCTGCTCCAACACACTTAAGAGAGAATATACTAATAAAATTGTCCTAGTACCATGGTCCTGGAACTTCAATTTATGCATTTCCAAATCCAGCACTGGCATGTTTATAGGTGAGTGACACATCTATGACAGCTTGCTCTTCTCTCATCTTGCCTAAAAGTGGGAAAAAGACGACTTTACAAGAGCTGTTTCAAAAGGTCCCATCTGAACAGCCTTTCAAACACCCCATTGACTCACCCCCAACTTTACTCTATTTCTAACAATCCATTTTCCTTTACCTCTTTTAAAATCTGTCTCAAAATTAGTCTTGCTCAAGCCTGTTTAAGTAACTCCTTTACTCTCTGACCCTAGTTGCTTATATACTGTGCCATGGTTGTTTCATGCTATACTATACTTATATCTTATTTCCCAAATAGGATCAAAGATTGTCATTGCTGGAATGGGCTTTAGAGAGCCTAAGCTCAGCCCTTTGCTTAAAGGATAAGGAACTACTCAAAGTCACACAAGCCTTAAGTATTGGAACCATAATCTGAGTCCAGGTCTTCTGATCCCCAAATTAATGTTCTTTCCACAATTAATAATAAAGGACACACACGTATCACTCCAAAGTTTTCAGTGCTTCAACATACATTATTTCATGTGAGCCTTACAACAACTCTATAGAACTTGCTAACTTCATTTTGCAGATGAGGAAACTGAGGCTCAAATCCTGGTACCCTGATACTGCTGAGGTCTGTCTTAATGCCAACAATCTGAAGCAAAGCCAGCAGGATTGCTGATGATTCCTCCACCTCCGTCTGACCCACATAGACAGTTTTATCTGAGTCACATAGAACAAGTAGCCACACAGCTAAGGTGTATCACAGGCAGAGTTTGAGTCTACACCTTCCTGATCCTAAAGCAGGATTCTATCTACCATGCTGATTCCATGCCTGGCACACATTGTTACATCTTTTTCAGTGTTTATGTATATGTATTCTAAAATATGTGGGGGGATGGGATTTAAGCCTTAAGACAGAAGATTAAAAAAAAACAACTCTCAGACCCACCAAGCCCAGAACTCTTAGAATACTGCTCATAGAAGATATGATGGCCTAATTCAAAAGTATAGAGAAGGGTTTCCAATGTCGCCATATATAGTTAGATTTGGCTGTCAGAAGGTCTGCTGCAACCACTCATACAGTTCTTGTACTGATATGTTAACGCATTGGTCCCATCCATCTTACATCATAACGTATGTCCTATGATCCTATCATTGTTCTCATCCATTTTACATCATAACAAAATATCCCACTATCCTTTCATTGGTCCCATCCCATCCTGTATCATAATAAATGTCTTATCATCCATTCATTGATCTCAATCCATCTTACCTCATAGCAAGTGTCCTATTAACCTCATCCAAAAGTGCTGAATTATGACAAGAAAGAGACTGGTTTTGCTCCCTATGAGCTGACTCTACTTTCTTCTGCCGAGATTCTATTGCTCCCATCACTCCCCTCATTGTTTCTATCCTCCCAATGTCAGGGCTGCCTTGCATGTTTTCTGTAGCTTCCTCCAATTCTCTTGGATCTTGACAACATGATTGTTCGTTCTTTCTTGCCCTGTTTTGTTTGTTCGTCATAAGCTCCATGAGGTCAGTGTCCCTGGTGTAGTAGAGAGAACCCTGAACTAGACGTCTAGAGGCCAACTAGAGAGAAGAGCAGGCTCTGTCATTAAGTCCCTCTGTCACATTAACCAAGTCATTTCCCCTTTGCTGGGCTTCATTTTCCTCATCTACAAAAAAAGGGGAGTTAGACCAGATGATGCCTAAGATTTCTTCCAACTCCAGCTTTCTGGGACTCTGTGCCTTATTTACTTTGGCTTCCCCACACTGTTCCTCATACCTAATACTAGGAAAAGAAAGCACAGCTAAACTAAACAATGACTATAGGAGATGTGATAACCATGAACAAATATCAGGAAGGTGTAAACAAACATTGGGAGAGGAAGAAGCTGCCTGAAAACTATGTAAGTGGACCAGAGGGAGAATAATAATTTTACCGTAAAATAGAGATAATGATGCCTGCAGTATCTGTTTCACACATCTATTGTGAGACTCAGAGGGGATAAGGTACAAAAAAGAGCTTGGCAAGCTCAACACAGATATATAAATTAGTTATTAACATTAGGAAAATCATTTCTGATATAGTGAATAGAGAGTTGATCTCAAAGCCACAAAGATCTGGACTTAAGCCCTGCCTCTTACATAAAACATCTATATGACTCTGAGCAAATCACATATCTTCTCAGAATTCTAGGCCAGCTGTTCTCAAAGTGGTCTGTAGACCCCCCCCAGGGGTCCCTGATACCCTCCTTATGGGTCCTTGAGGTCAAAACTATTTTCATAATAATACTAAGAGATTATTTGCCTATTAAAATGCTCCTACCTTTTCCAACTATATATCTGAATGCGTTTGGATTTCCTCCAAATACTTCAACTAAATCAGCAGATTTCAACAGATTGAATGCATAGGAAGATATGAGAATCTTGCTGTCTTCTATTAAGCCAGACATTAAAGAGATTTGAAAAAATATGCAAAATAATGCCATTCTTCTCACTAGATTTGTTTTAAGAACTACAGTTATTTTTTCATAAAACTGTTATTTGTGTTAACACGTAACGGATTTGTTATTGTTATTTTTAATGAGTCCAATATTTTAAAATATTTATCAGTTTTCATTTCTAATATGGTAAATATCAATACATATAACCCACATAAGCAAAAGCTCTTTGCAATCCTCAATAATTTTTAAAAGTGTAAAGGGGTACTGAGGCCAAAAAGTTTGAGAATCACTGCTCTAGGCAACTGTCTAAGACTAAAACTTCCAGAACAGGTGCCAGCTTGCATTGGTAAAGGAAGTTTCCACCCCTGGGAGTTCCCTATATCAATGAAATCATAGATCTATTCCCTATTCCTCTTCCTATACTTATGCACCACGGTAGGGGAGACAGCTTTCGGACGTGACATCAGCCAATAGCTTGACGCCTAGTCACCAAGGCCAACATATGAAAGTTAGCCAGCTAGCACTATTAAGCATCTACTTTGTGCCAAGAACTGTGCTAAGCAAATAAAAAAGTGTGCTGCATTATTATTAAGTGCATCTGAAAATGTAGACAACCAATTTAATCCTCAAAGTGGATTATTTAACCTCAATTACCAGGGTTGACTCTGCACTGCGCAGACTCAAAAATGCTCACCACTATACTGAACTCTAAGGAACTGGAGATTATCATCTGGTACATAATCTACACAGAGCACTTAACACAATGCCTTGGCACATAGTAGGTATTTATTAAAATGATTGTTCACAATGGTATGGCCTGTTTTATTTTGGAATTCCAGATAAACTGAAGCCCACATAAATATTCCCTGTATAACTGAGAAAAAACTTCTTTGCCCTCAATCATTAGGTCCTGGGTAATGTACTTAGAGGTGATGGTATTTCTTTGGCAGGTGAAGTGAGTGTTATGTTAAGTGCCCTGAACCCTTGGGATAAGAGGCTCTACCATATAAACACCAGTTATTATGACTGCATGTGTGTCTCTGACATTGCTGAAGGTAATGCTCCTTCCATAAGCAGTACGCATTAAAGTCTGCAGCTGCCAGCCTCCTCATGCGGGCGGCCCAGGCTAGAGAGCGATGGGATTGTTTTTAACTTGCATTTGGCAGAGGATCAGGAATCCCCAACCTCCAACATCTGCCCTGGCTCTCGATCTGGCCAAAGATAAGACAACAGCATATTCTCTCTCATCTATATCTCTTTATCGAAAGCTACAATTGTAAGGAAAAGCAAAAAACCCTTTTCCTCCTCAAAAAAAAAAAAAAAGGTCTCAGGAACATATTCTGTTTAACATCAAGAAAACAGAAGCCAGGAAGTACCTTGTCAAAGCAGGCAAGAACTTTGATCTTTCTGTCCCAGGTACATTTTTAAGAAGGTGTCGACACAGTTAAAGAACAACTGGCGTATAGAGGATGAGCCAGCATGTTTCCTTTGCGCAATTGTTTCCTTTGGTCTAACATTAAATTATAGAACTAATTTTCCATTAACTAGTTTCTACCTTTGCAAAATTACATTCTACATCCAGATTATGTCACCTAAACAACAATGGATTTTTGCAAAAAAAAAAAAAAAAAAGTGTGTGCGTGCGTGTGTGTGTGTGTGTGTGTGTGTGTATGTATGTATGTATGTATGTAATTGTGGGAGGTGACAAAGGAG